>NW_010311390.1:21555-74671 GCF_000700745.2 Antrostomus carolinensis
GGTGAAGTTCAATCTTTAGATTGAAAACTTGTCTCAGTTGTACACTAATGCACGATTTGCATTAATGTAGACTTTTAATATGTGCTACTGTAGACATGTATTTGTTTTAGTATTTGGAAAGTTGTTAGTCAATGTCAGGCTTTACATACATTGCTAGGTATGTAATAAATATTTAGGCTGTATTGTCTACTGGTAATGGCAATAAATTAGGAATATTTTGCTCAATTCTATTAATAGCAATGGAAGACTTCAAGAAGCTGGAAGTAAAAAAAGTGTGCGTTTCAACACTGTTCTTCTTGCAGTGCTTTAGACTACCTGCATTGCATGCAGTGTCTCAACTTCTAATACAGGTGCTGTGAAGGTTGTTTTTGATCAAAAAGACATTTTTTTCCTTGAAATTTGGTGCAGTTTATCATCCTATGTCCTAGAAGTCTCTGAAATACCTTACATTTCTGTTTGCCTAGGAAAATGTCATGGGAGGTAAATCAGGTGGAACAACAGGTTATAATTTAATCTCACAGGAGATTTTCCAGAAGTGTTTATCTCATTAGAAAGCTTTAAAGTTGTCAGAGAGGGAGGCTTTCATTAACAGGAGACCATTAGCCATCAAATTCTGAATGGTTAGAGGAGCTTTTACATTCTTGCTCTCCAGCGTTGTGACAAAGATGTAGTCCAGTCCTGAAAGCTTGCAGTCTGGAAACCACTGTACTATCTACTTCAATGGTGTGGCTCTATCCTAGGTTGGGCCATCTCTTTTAATCTGTTTCTGTGAATAATTTAAAAGACTTATAATATCTACTGACTGTGACAAGCTTAGAGGTTGGAAACCTTTAAATTAAACTGGGAAGGAACTAAGCAACATACTGTGGATAGTAACTTTGAAGTGGTTTATTGCTTTGTTTTGGGATAGTTGCACTTGAGAAAGATTGAATGTGGTTTTGGATACTTCGTACATTTTGAAAAGTGTCTGACATAGTAGAAATAGTATATGTTAAAATAATGTACTTTATCTTGCCAATGGATCAACTAAGAATATTCACATAATCATTTATGGATCAGTGATCAGCTCATCATCAGGAACAGGTTAAGTGCCATAATATAATCATGTATACATATTCTTAGTCACCTTTAAAATAGTTTACCTCCATCTAAGAGTGCTGTAGAACTATAATTGCCAGGCAGCATCTGAACCTTTAGCCACTGCTATGAAATACAATCTTCCACACAGATAATCTGCAAGACTATTTTCAACAATGGGTCTTGTTTGCAAACTTAACAGACTAAAGTAAAATATGCTTCTCTGGATCGAAAGCCCATCAAAAACCCTTCTGCTAATGACATATGAGACCAGAATGGTTGAAAACATATTGTGAACAGTCATCAATTAATTAAGAAAAAATGTCTGATTTGGGGATTGTGCCAGACATGCTGTGAATGGGCTTGTCAGGCACAAGTGATGCTGAATAATGCTAGTAGGAGAGAAAGGGGAAGCTATAATCATCCTAGTCTCTGGTATGTCTTCTAGTCTGATCTGATCACAACTAGTTGGCTAAAGATCTGTCTGGCCCTGGAAGAAGTTACCTAATGTAGACTCACCCTTTCAGAAAACAGGTAAAAAGACAGCTCATGCAGTGTTTTGACCATATTCATTCAGCTTGAGAGAGATTGAGATACTGTAAAATAATAATAATAAAAAAAATAAATCAATGCAGCAGAAATCAGTTGAGATATCAGGTTTAGGAGCATTTTCCTTTCTATAATATGTAGCTGATAATGAAGTATTAGAAAACTTGGATCACAACAGTGTGTCCCAGACCTGGTTGCCTGCTAAAGAAACTAGGCGTCCTCTACAGTAATTAAAGTGCCTGGTAGGCATAAATTTGACAGTACTGCTAATTATGCAACCTTGCTCACTGAAAGGGAGCTAGTTGCCTGTAAAACAGATTAAGTGTAATATAATAGAAATGACAAAGACTCAGAGTTCAAGAAGAAAAATAATGTCTTTATATAGTTTCTGCTTTATATTTATGCAGAGCTGAAATTCTTTCATCAGACAAGTGTGGGGAGCAAAGAGCTAATGTGACTCATGAACATTGGCCCTCCTGTTGGCTTGATTTTGTTTTTCTCTCTGAGTATTTCCTTTCTCATTACTGATCTCTGTGAACCATTATTGTGTGCTTAGCTCTGCTGCTCCTCATCGTTGGATCAGGCTGCAAGAATCAGGTTGGCCTTGCTTAACAAAACAGCATTTTTTGTAACTCTTTCTGCCTGTTTTGTCTTTTGTCAATAATGAAGTATTCATATTAAGTAACATTTTTTTCTTTCTTTTCTTTTTTTTTTTTTTTTTTTTAATTACTGTAAGCCAAGAGCAAGAAGAACAAATAATTGGATAAGGGATTCACATGTCAGGCTTGAATTTCTTCAAGTGTTCTGTAAGCAACTGATTGTGCCCACACACCCATCTGCATTTCTAAACATTTTTATTTCATGTTCAGTAGAATCAGTATTGTTTATTTCCTAAAGGATGAGCAATTAGAAATGAGTATAATTAATACCCATGACTTTTTTTCATAGCTCTTATCACAGTTCCAACAAGTCATCCACATCTATGCTTCAGTAAGTTTTATGAAACACTTGCAAATGACAGGCAGATGGCCTCTTTGGGTTGCTGTATTAAACAGCAAAGATTAATATTACCACTCTTCATGCAGTATGTTCAGTCACATCTTGTCTGCCAGAAGCTGGTTGTTTTCAGTGCCTCTGTCTATAAATACTTATGGTCTGCTCTATAGTTGAACAAATAAACAAACAAACAAGCTTGAATAATATTCTTAAGAAATCTGTCTATAAATAAATAACATTTCATATAAAGTAGCAAGAACCTATCTGTCCTTATTGAATTTATACATAATCCTTATTTTTTTTTAAGAGACCACAGTATTTTTGTATATTTTTGCTGACTGGTTCCCATTGAGGAATACATTTAATTGTGAGAGTTTACAGTTTTTTGTTTGCTTCTCAATTTAGAGAAAATAGCATATGACCATATGCTAAGGATGTCAAATGGCAAAATAAGAATGACTTCATATAAGCTCCCTATGTAGAAGCATTTTTACAAAAGGTAGCTCTCACCTAAAAGTTTGGGTTCCTGGCACTTGAAGAAAGCAAACCGTCGTTGTCCTTAGTCTGGAAATAGGATGGAATTGAATATTTCTAGATTTTCAACACTTTGGAACACACCTGGCTAAGGACGTCAGTGGTAAGGTGTTGATTTATACCTAACTACTACTCTGCCTTGACTTCGCAAAGTGGAAGAGCTCCAGATAATTCCCATTTAGAAATGGGAATTTATGAAGAATAAAAGTGTCCATGGAAGCTGTTTAGTATATTTTATATAATGGCACATCCTAATCTCTGTTAATCCTTGATTAGAAAACTAGCTGGAAGTGTCATCTTTTCTCCCACTTCTTTAAAGCACTATGCACACTTAATATAGACTAAGTGACAGTCATTTCATCTCTTCTGCAGCCCTGAGGAAAAACTTGTTGTCTGAATTATTTCGATACAGACATTGACACAATTTTTACCCATTTAATTTTGTTTTTCTATTTTTAGTGACAGCAAAGAAATGATTTAATGTCTCATTACTCTGAAGGTATAATATTTCTGTCATTCAGTAAACATCTACCATGCTAAACTGTCCCTTTAGAGATCATAAAAGTATCTGAAATGTTGCGACATGCTGCATTCTGCAGCTCATTGCTTTTCTCTTTTATATATATTCTTGCTTATGCTAATCAGTGGGTATGGCAAATCTTGATACCTTGTTCAGTTGTATTGTTCTGAACTGAAAAAGCAGAACCGGAAAGCTTTTGTTTTAAGAATATGGAATAGTTTATACTGTATGGTGCACATCCCCAAAGCACTGATGATAGCATGAGGTCCACTGATACCCTGAGCCTCTGGAATGGCTGATGCCCCTACACTGCCACCCTCTGTGCAATCATATTGTTGAACTTCTGGAGGGAGTTGATGCTTAAGACATGAGAAGGAACCACAGTCTAAGTGGATGAGTGAAAAGGAAATGGCCATACGTCCAGGAAAATGAAAATTTGACTTTGACAGATGTCAAGTACCTTTTATACAGGCGGTCGCAGATTGCAGAACTTTGGTTATCGATATCATGGCCCAGGACTGCACAGTTTGGAAGTAACAATGATTTCTTCAGAAGAGGGAAGATGAATTTCCTTCTGATGGTGATGCTAACTATAAGAAATGAGTCTAGACTAGACTTTTATCTTGTAGGCAGCTGAAATTAGATGAGATAATCCTTTTATTCAGTCATCTGAAGGTTCTCCTCAGATGGTTTTATTCAGTCATCTGAAGGGAGGTTCTCCTCCCCCTCTACTCTGCCCTGGTGAGGCCGCATCTGGAATATTGTGTCCAGTTCTGGGCCCCACAGTTCAAGAAGGACAGGGAACTGCTTGAGAGAGTCCAGCGTGGAGCCACCAAGATGATTAAGGGAGTGGAGCATCTCCCTTATGAGGAAAGGCTGAGGGAGCTGGGTCTCTTTAGCTTGGAGAAGAGGAGACTGAGAGGAGACCTAATTAATGTTTACAAATATGTTAAGGGCAAATGTCATGAGGATGGAGCCAGGCTCTTCTCAGTGATGTCCAATGATAGGACAAGGAGCAATGGGTGTAAGCTGGAACACAGGAGGTTCCGCTTAAACTTGAGAAGAAACTACTTTACAGTGAGGGTGACAGAGCACTGGAACAGGCTGCCCAGGGATGTTGTGGAGTCTCCTTCTCTGGAGATATTCAAGACCCGCCTGGACGCCTTCCTGTGTAATTTCGTTTAGGTTCCTGCTCCGGTAGGGGAATTGGACTAGATGATCTTTTGAGGTCCTTTCCAATCCCTAATATTCTGTGATTCTGTGATCTTAAAAGTAAAAGAAAAAAAAATAAACATAAAAAAAAAATCACAATTCCTATGTTTTTATTTTAAAATAGTACTTTATTTAATCTTAGTACTCTGAAATAATATAATGCAAAACCTTCAAACATATTATAATTATTTTGTTTTGAGAATAAATTACTCTCACTATTAAGAATGTCTTTATTTTAAAACTGAATGTAGCTTACATGAACTTTCAGATCTGGTTGGGTAGATCTCATCTGTTGAAGAGCTCTTTGATTGAACAGACAAATTTCTGTCACATGCACATGTTATGATATAAGATTGCTCAGTTTGGACATCACAATCCCTACATCAGGGGCACCACCCTCAGACCATTTTGGTACGTCCATAGGTCTTGTAGTTGAAAGTTTCTGCCTTTTTTAAACAGAAGTCTTGGAAAGATCTTTTAAGTCTAAACTGTTGTACTAATGCCTAAAAAATTGATCTTACTTCTACTAAAATAAACATAACATAAACACAGTTAAGTACACAGCTGGCTAAACAACTTTGAATGAAAGAAGGTAAATAATTCTAATTTTTCTGCAGTTTAAAACAAATATTTAAGTGTTGCTGAATTTAATGACATTTATTTTTTATAATTAGAAAGTAATTCTTCCTAAAGGTGGATGGTTTAATTACATTTGCTTGAATAGCCTGACTAATTTGATTTCATGCCATCTTTAGCAACATATGTTGCTAAAAACAATTATGATAACAATTTAGCTATATTTTGTCAGTCTTTAAGTCATATATACAAATACATATACATATGTAATGCTCTGCATAGTATTTTTAAGTCCTAAATGCAGTTCAGTTTCCTTAGTGTGCATCAGGTCATTGATCATGAATCTGATTCAATGCTCACTGTGATCTGTACGTTTCCTTTAGTGAGATTTGGATTGTGCACTCGTGTGAAATCCATTTAATTTTCACAACTTGATCCTTCATTAGACCTTTATCTGTATGGATATAAATGCCTATGATGAATAATATTGAAGAAAGACATACTTCAAGCAATCAAATAAAAAAAAAATCCCCACACTAGTTGTACTGTACCCTAGTAAGAATAAAAGCAACTGAGATATTCTGGTTTGATTTATCAAGAAAAAGATATAAAAAAGACAAAGTATTTTCACCTGTATCTGATAGCAAACTGATACATTTTCTTATGTAGATTTGCTGGGTTATCATTTTGCGTTTTAAAAATCATCCCTTGACATTTGTGTATCTGAGTAACTTTCAGAAAATTTTATTATAGAGACTCACCTTCCCAGTAGCTCTTCTGACTGTTATTTCTCGGTGTTATCTGAGAGTGCAGATAAATTAAAGAAGACTTACATTCAAGGAACAGTATAGAAAAGGGAGCGTGCATATCAAATTTGAATGTTGTATATCTGAAAGTGAAAAATAGCTCTCATAAAGCACCAGATTTCTCAGTGTTGCTGCAGTCAGTTCACCTTTAGAGTTGCAGAAGCTTAATCACTTGATTATGGATCATTGGAGTGGTTAAAGCAACTCTGGGTCAAATAGGTTTTCCTTTAAAAACATAAAAAAGGAGCTGAAAGAAAGAAGAAAATCCAAAACTGTTCTGAATTTAAAGGTGGTTTCTTTAGCAACTGTTTTCAAACAAATGTACACTATGAAGCCTATTTGGAGAGGAGTGGGTACCTCTGTGTCCAGGACAATGAAAGTTCCTGCCTATACTTTCTATCTAGTTACTCCTTTTTTCTCTTTTGCACAATATGTCACATAATTTCCAGCCTGTTTATATCCATAATCAGAAAGTGCATAACGTAGTCTTCCCTTGATTTATTGTGTATTGATAAATGCTTCAGTCTGTATTAAACAGTAATGTGACCAATTTCATTTTGTATTTTTACAAACAAGGAAATCAGGTTATGAAGTTGTATAGCATAAAAAAATACTTTATAAATAACAAAGAAAAATTTTAAAAAGAATTAAAAACCAGTTTGGATACCATTATGTCTTATAATATTTAGATCAATATTAATGCTAAAGAGGCCAATTGTACTTTTTCATTTTATTGTCCTGATTCAAGAAACGTCAACATGCTTCCTCTTTAGATGGCCTGGACATTACTCCTAAAATGCCATTAAGTGATTCTGAGAGTTGGTAGAATGTGAAAAACACAGGGATTATTGGTGATTTTACAAGTATTCTTAAGTGATGAAACTTTAATTAAAGAAAAATCTGTGTGAGTTTTGTACAGAATGCAAAATATATGGTAACAAAATGTGCTTTGAAATGCACATTTAACTCACTTGCAAGCAAAGTAGGCTCATTACAAAACCACCACTCTTCCAGCACCTCCCTAGTTGTGCTCTGTGGGCTACCAGTCACCTGCAGAACGCTCTGTGGGATGCTCTCCGGAGAGCACAGGGGATTGTGTGGTGTTCATTCACTTTTCCTTCCGTTCTTTTAATTGCACAAAAAGAAGTTAAAAATCTGTCATTACTTTTCCAGTGCAGTCTATTTTCACTTTAACAAACCCCAGGGAGTCACAGAGAACTGTTTGTCTTAGCAGGGACGATTTGGCAATTTGCTGCACTGAAACAGCGAAGAAACATCCGTTTTCAACTAACCAGTAATAATTTGTGCTTTTATGGCAATCACTTCACACTACTCAGTCCTTAAAAGATGCTTTAAAAAGAAAACAATGAGGAATTTAAAAAGGAAAAAATGTGCATTTAGAGGCTAAATCAGCATGCTGTGATAAAGATGACGAAAATAGGATTTTTGTCTAGATGAGCCTTCTGTAAGCACACACTACAACGTGGCTGATGACCCAGGAGAGCATGCCTTCTTGCTGTTGAAATTATTAAAAATATAGAAAAGGTGTGACTTGCTTTAAATGAACTTGGTCCATGTTTGCTTTCCTAGTAAATATATAATGTAGCTGTGAAAGGAGTGGAATTCATTTTCTATTAAGAGAACTGATGACTGTGGTTGCCATGATCTGTAGAGAAGGGGATCCACAAGCAATATTTTTCTTCTGATGTCACCTATATTACAAAGCCAGCAGAGACAACATTTATGCCAGAGATCTGTTTAGTTGTTCTTAATCTCAATAGGCTGCTGTAATTGGTTTATTCAGTCCATATCAACAAGCAAAACTCTTTTTTTTATATATATATATATATATACACTATCTAGTGATTGTTGCTCCACTTTAATGTAATTTTAGTTAAATTTAATTTCAAGCCATCTCAGCTGAATTGCTAAATAATAACATTAAAAGCAAAACAAAACAGATACACTCAGATCTTGTTCTGATTGCGATTTAAGAACGTTAAAACCAGACAATAAAAGAGCTTGTAATTATTTGAAATGAAGATATGTTTTTTTTTTAATAAGCTAGATGTAGGCATTAAAACTTGTGTATTAATATTGGACGTATGCAGACAGGCATCTGCTTTGATTTGCTCCAATTGTTTTAACAACATCTAATAGTGGGCATTAGCAACTTTATATAAATTCATTATTTTTGACGTCTTTTTAATATCAACATTTATTATAAAAATAACTATTATGTGAGTAGGCATGACATGGTTCTATTGTCTGGCATATTCTAGTTGAGTAGGGTAACTTTTAATCCTTCATAGTGTAATAACCGTAAATACTTACAATTTCCATTTGCTAGGTCCAGATTTTATGGTTTGTTCAGCACTTGAGCCTTGATCCACTGATTTCTTTGGTAGGGAGTTTAGTAGCATCTCGATAGAGAAAATAAAGACAATTTTTTGCTTCAAGCTTTGATGCAGCCTTGGTGTCACTGGCCGTTCCTCTTTCTTTGGGCTCAAAGAGCTGGAGAACTGGCTTGACACTGAGGTATACTGTGAAGATATGTATGGCTCTGAGGTTTGGGACTGACAAGCTGATCTCCTTCTCCTGCCATCCAGAATGGGAGGCGTTCCTGGGGAAACAAGGTGGGAGCACATCGGTGGAAATAGCCTCCTGCGGTCATGGCGAACAGACACAAGTCAAAGCAGGTTGATGGTGGCTCTAACTTGTGCTAGGATCAGTCTGGTGTTTGCTTAGAAGACAGTCCTAGTTAGCTAAAAGGTGTTTGGGTAGAAATGTCATGGATACTGTCCGTTCTGGATCCATCCTTATTGAATGCTGAGCTCTAGTTATAAACTTTTGGTCCAACTGTAACACTTTCTCTTGACATTGTTTAAAGCTTAAACTTCATATCTACAATGCCTCTTTTGGACTCCTGAAATCCACCATCAGCATGAGAGGACAAGTCCTATATAAAGTTCTGTTTTGATATGATTTGAATATTAGCACATAGCAGAAAATTAGCAGTAATGTGGCTGCCCCAGCTACGCGAAGAGAAAGAAGAATTAATTAACACTTCTTCCTGATGTGATCTTACTCAAAATGTTTATAATTTCTTATTCTCACCCTAGCTACTCCTTAGCCCTGCCTGGTTCCACAACTGCTGTCCTTTCAATCTGGAGCATTTTGCTAATGTATCAATGAGCTGATGAGCAAGGGATCTGTGTTTACAGTACAGAACATATTTACCAGGTACTTGTAGCAAAACCATTCTCAGTGATGAGCTCTATCAAGATACCTACACATCTTGCTCTGAAAGCAGGCAAAACACACTGCTATGGACAAAAAGAGGCCTGTGTAACCTACAATGGTGGGCCAAAAATCCAATATGAGCACACTTCAAGTATCACTTCTCTGACCACTCTGTAATACAGTTCTTGTTCTGTGTATCTCTTAACTAAAAAAAAAAATAAATTACTCTGTCCTTATTGCTTGCAGTCAGGAACAGATATAAAGGAAGACTACAGAGGATGCAGAAGCTTTAGATCTCATGAAGTGCAAGGTGATAAATCTAAGGATAGTAATCTGTAGTGGTAAAGACAATATACCTCACAGAATTAATTGAGCCAGTCAGCAGCAACTGGGGTAGACATACAATACACTCAACTTTCTAGCATTCACATTTATTTTGGCAGCTCTGCTGGTGTTTGTGATGATTTCTAGTCTTGGACCTCTTGAGAGAACTTGCAATAGTGCAGGTATGGTCATATAACTTTTTAAAATCAATCGGTGACCGACAGACCCATTCTGGCATTACCTTTGCTGCCCAGAAAGAGCTCAGGTGTGTGGCCCAGCATGTCCTACTTGGGAAGAATGTTCTGTGATGGTTATGAGACAGTGCCTCGTTGTCTGCAAATACAAATTTCAATGCAATAACTTGAAATATGCTTCTGTTACTTATTCACTGATAATGCTAATAGCATCCAAAGAGTAAAAATACTTTCAATCTGTTGTATTTTTAAATTATAGTTGTTTTCTAACAGCTGAAGTTATGTAGCAAACATCTTATTTTTTGCTAAAGATCTTATTTTCTTTTTTTTTGCCTTGTACATCAGTTTGCATACTAAGACATAATTTATCTGTGGCTTTGCAAACAAGTAGTGATTTGTAGAGACAGGAGCTTGTCAGATGTATAATAGATATGCTACTCTAGCTAAAACATCTGTTACGTAACTTGTCCTAGGTCAGTCTGCTTAATCATGACATTTTCTTATGCATCATTGTACTCTGCAATTGTCAGAGAAATTCTATAAATTTTGCTGAGGTAAAAATTTATATCCAACCATGCTTTCCCAGTAAAATTCTTCAGTGAATTTAAAAAGAGACAAAGAATGAGAAATGATAATTTCTGACAGCTGTTTAACATGAAAAAAGAAATGCTCCTGTTTGGTGTATCCCACTTAATGCTTAGAAGTTATTATTTCTACCTTGATGCACTGAATCTAGAATAATCTTACTTAGATTATAATCAGAATTCAGTTATTTGGTGGTCCCTTTAAACATGCTGCATTCTAAGAAGCAATGAATTATTTTTTCATAGTAGTAATTACTGTTTTTGTATCTTGAAAATCATTGATCCTGCTTCTCCTTAAATCAATTGTAAAAATACCAATGATTTTAAGAGGAGATTAATGTTGCAGGTTTATATATCACTGATCACATGTAGTCAGCTGGCGTTCAAGATGAAATCCACCTGATCCAATGTAGGCACCTTCAGGGTGGGCAGGACGAATCATTCCCTGGGCTCCACTGGGGACATGTCCACATGAACACAACAGATGAGAACTAGCTCTGATGAAGACATATATTGTAGACAGCTAAAATAAAGCACAATTAACTTTACCTTTTATCCTTCATTCCCTCCCCCTTCAAAGGTGTTCTGTTCTAGCAGGCTGAAATTTAGAATCTCTTATTGTAATCACAATTGATTATAATTCAGCGATCTACCAAGGACTGCACATTTTGCCAGAGTCATTGCAATATAAACAGCTCATATTTTAGAGGATGGAAATACTGCCTCAAAAATGCAGCTTTGTAAGAATGTGCAGTCAACAATCTTTGGTTTGTACTTTCACAGTTCATCATGCTGGATTCCAAAACATCCAGCTGTATTTATCTGGGAAGGGTCTGTTACTGATTGTAAGGAGATACTTTTAAGATGTTTGTTTAAACTAAATATTTATGTGAGTTTATAACAGAAGGAAGATATTTAAACAGAATAATCTTTCTCAAAATGACTTAGACATACAACAAACTTAGAAAGAAGAATTAACTGGTGTCTCTCTAAAGTCAGAACTGTGTTGTCAGCTGATTAGTTTCTAGTCATGTACAGGAACTACAACAACCAGAAACACAAACCCAAAAGTTCTTGACAATCTTGTCTCATGAACCTTTCTCTCTTCTAAATGTAAGTTTAGGGTAAGCACTGTTGGAGTTGCTTCATCTGCTGAGAGACCAAAATCTTTTAATGGGGCAGAAGGAAAATAGTATTGTCTCAATCTTGCTATGTAAAGGTCTTTTTTTCTGCTTGTTGATGGGGTCATATGTTGTAAACAGTTAAGTCTCACCGTGACTATGAATATTTCTTTTAAGGTTAAAATCTGTTCTGTAGCAATTAGGCTGAGTGCACGGACTCTTACTGTGTGGTACCTTCTGCCAGATGTTTCTGAGAAGGTTACTGCTTTATGGGAACTTCAAGCAGAATTTGTTACTAGCATCAACACAGTCACTGGCACCTGGGTCAGCTTGGCTGAGAGGAGGGCTGTGCATCAGCTGAGCTCGGATTGCTGACTGCATGCACTCCAGGAACACTGTGAAAGTGCTGTGGTAGTATAAACCACAGGGGACGTGGCTTCCACAAGGGTATTTCACTTTGTGAGAGGAACATGCTAGTACAATTGTGCAACCTGAATGGTACAAAAGACAGAAGTAAAATGTCAGTGTTCCCCTGTGATAATTTGCCTTCTAGCTTAGGCTTATGAACTGATACAATTAGATCTCAACAAGTCACAGCTCAAAGGGCAATGGCTAACTTGCCACTGATGTCAATAGGAATGGAAAAAATGATGGTACCTAATATTGTGACTAACTTTCTGATCGTTGTAGTGTGTTGTCTTTTCCTCTCCTTGAGCAGTTTCTTACGAGAGTCATGTGGCAGAAGAAAGGAAATTAACTTGGCAATCGGGCAAAGCTGAGGCTACATCGAGAAGCTGGGGCAGAGTGAGAGGATTTTTCACAAGGGAAGAGCAAGATCCAGCCACTGCTCTAGAAGTTATCATTCTTGTCAGTTATCATAAACATGACAATCACCAAGGTCACATGTGATGAGAGTGACTGCTGCCCTTGATACTTAGAGTCTTACACTTCTCACTCATCAGGAGGTTTATAGCCTCTTCAAATGAAAGACTGCCTAACTTGGTAAGAGTAACACCGAGCCTTGTTTAACAAGATTTTGTAAATTTTCTTTTACCTTGCCCTTTATGCCTGTTGGGAGTAGTCCCTGTCTCATGCAAAACCCCTGAGCTGTGTGGACAGTGCTGTGTTAGGGGTTGCTGCTTAGCCCTGGTAGTACAGATTTAGCAACTAACTGCCCTCTTTATGCTTTAAACTGTGGTAAATGGCACCGAGGTAAAGCTGAAATGCAAAAACAACCATCTGTCTGGACAGGGGTCTGTGCTGCTGCTGTAGTGGTGGCTGTGTGGAGCTGAACCCCAGAAAACTGCCTGCGGGAGACATTAGCTCATGGACTTCAGTGAAACTCTTCATGTCCCTTAAGCCAAGCATGTCATTAAGTGTTTTGCTGGAAGGAGACCTCTTTTATACTGATTTGAAATATTATCTTCAAGGCAATGTGACACTCATTTTCTCATTTCTCCTTTAACTTTTCTTTTCTGCTGTTGCCCACTTCTCTTTTCTTATTACTGCAGTAGTCATCTCCATCTTACCTTTCTCAATACATCTTCATCACTCTTTTTCCCTTTTTAAATGTAATCTCTTCCTATGCATTCAAATTCACCCTACATCATTTTTTTTACTCCAGACTAGCCTGTGAGAGATTCACTGTATCCATCCTAAATTGCTCTCATTATTTTCCGTATTTGTCTGAAGTGTTTTGTGATAACTGCTGTTCATTTGGTAGGTTACTTCTTTGTACTAAATCCTGAAAGATAAAGAAGATTTTAAATAGAAGAAATCTTATTTTCAATAAGTGCTTCACTTTTGTTACAGCTGACAAGTGAAAATATTAGGAAAAAAATGGTTTTTTGCATTTTTTGTTGTTATTTAACTCTTATTTACCTGAATGTATGGACAGTGGAATAAGGAAACTGCATTTACACTGTGGAATTTATACTGTGGTACATGGTTGAGCTGATCCCAAGATCTATACTTTGACAGAGTTTTTTCATAATTGATAATTCAAGCCATTCTATTATTTTCCACATATCTTTATGATACCTGAGTAGGCATGCACTTGAAGACATGCATTTCTGATACTACAGGCTCTAAACAGAGCACCTGTAGAATTTCTTCAAATTTGTGTATGATGAGAAACAGACACAAGTGGACAAGGCCTCTATTCCCACACAGATATGTCACATAAGCTTCAGAATGCATCCTCCAAATTATTCTATTGTTGGGTAGTGAACAACTGGCAGCCATCAGAAAAATACAATACTTCACAAAATACAGTCAAATATTTTAATAAAGGTACAACTGCAAGAAATGCAGCGACTAGCAGGAGACAATGTCTAGCCTCTTAATGCTCTGTTAAACTAAAATGTTACTGAATAACATTGTAGGTATTTAGATGATTTAGTGCCTGTTTTAGATGGTAATTGGACAATTTAAACTAATTAAAACTCACAGTCTTGCTTCTGCTGTTGTCAGTAAAAACTACCATTGAATTTAATGGGAAAAAGGTAAAACCTTATTTAGGTTATAAAATGCCATGACTGATTTCTGACATGCAGAAGACATTGTGCTTTCCAGTAAGAGTATAAGAGGTGTGGCTAATCTTTCACTGTTTAATGCATTGATTTATTTCTTAAAATTGTTGGAAAGTGCATGGGCATCATTTTATTACTTTGCTTTTTAAATGAAACATCTAGATCCTCAGGGCAGGAGCTGTCTTACAATGACATATATAAAGCTTGGTCCTTGACTGAGATTTCTAGGCAACGCCATGCTGCAAATTACAAACATCTACAACAAAACGCTTCTTATAGAATCTGTTTGGATCTGATTCAAGAATGAATAAGTCACCTCCAAGAATCTGGCAAATAAGCTCCAGTTGCCTCTTGTACACATGCTGAGCTTCCAGTAATCTGCTAATTACTCTTAAAATTAATGCAATATGCAGCCTGCAGAAAAATATGCATCAAATCTTCAGTCATATGAACTTTTGAACCCAGAGCTTTGATAAATGTAATGAGATGGTCACTTAATAAAGGCTTTCACCAAGGTTATAATGTGCTTTGTTCTGCACTGAACTGCAGAAAGAATTTACAAATAAGGAAACTAAATTGCATATGATGCTTTGAGAATAAAATATGTCTGATTACTCCAGCTTCAAATGTCTGGAATAGGTGTGTGAGAGAATATCCCTTGCCAAAGAGCTTTATATCCTCTTATACCCTTCCTTGAAAAAGCTGAACCTCTATTTCTGAAGAAACTTTTTTCTTAAATCTGTTCCAGAAATTAACTCCAAGAAAACTGCTGATGAGACCTCAGACCATCCTCTGTTTAGAATAAATCAAATGCACATTTTCAAGAGGGAAAAAGAAATATTTTTTTTGTTTGGTTGTTTTTTTGGGGTTTTTTTTGTGAGCTAGGGGAAATGAGAGGCCTCAGAACTGCAAAGAGGCTTTTATGATGGCCTGGGCTACACCATGGATAGAATCAGCTAAAAGGTGTATAACACATTAGGACTGTATGGACTGACATGCCACAGTCTCAGTGATTCTGTTCTTGTGGTGCCCAAATGGGCTGATCTAGTTCTGAAGAGCTTTGATACGGCATTTCAGATCGTACTGACCTTCTCGTTAGGATACACCTGTGGTAGACCCCGCACCACAGTTCCCTTCGCTCTTCCCTTATTCTCACTTCAAAACCTGTTTGAGGTTGCAGGATAATACTAAGGGAAAGAAAAAAACCTGGTGCTGAAGTTCTGCTGATGCTGATCTAAACTTGGCCCAGACCTTTTGTACCTGGCTGTGAAAAATCAGACTGATTCACTGGGCATTCATACTCTGTAGTGTTTGGTATTTTAAAGGAAAATCACTAGTATTTTAAATATTGTGAATTCAAAAACCTGTGCATGGTATCTTCTGTGTTTGGATGATGGGTCTGTCTCAATCAGTAGGCACTATTTCATTCAAAACAATTTGTGAGCAAAGTCAACTTTAGGCACAGCTTCAACTTTTTAGCTAGCTGGAACTTAAATACTCTATTTTTACAGCTATTTCCAAATGAATTAATGGATTTGAAGTAAGATCCTTTTTGCTGTATTAATACTGTTTGAAAAGACATCTTTTGAATCCAAGGTCAGAGTTTTAGCCTGCCATGAAAACGGCAGCATTTTCAACTCTGTGTTACTACTATGTATAATTTTACTGGAGAAGCAGTCTAAAACATAAACTGTGTCTGTGTTATCATGGCAGTAATCATTTGACCAACATCATTCTTTTGAAAGCCTTCTAGTCTTTTTTCTCAGCCCATCAGTATCTAAAGGATTCCTGCTTTTTCTTTTACTAAAGTACAGGGTTTTTTCCTCTATTCAGCCACAAATAAGCAGTATTTTTCATCAATTTGCTAGTGTTCACTACAGAATTAAACCTGACATTATAACACTAAATGTGTTTGTGTTAGAGAAAGTACATTTTTTAAGCTTTCTTAATCTTTTTTTCTTCATTGTGTCTGCCTGTGAAAATCAGAAAGAAATGGGGAGGGAAACCATGTATTGTATGGTAACAAACAAACAAATAAAACACAAAGGATTTTTCTTTTCAAACCTGGCATGTACTCCAGAATAGCTCTTGCCATGGGAACACTTGATTAATCTCAGCAACTTCCACTTTTCCCAGTCGGATGCTATCCTGTCACTTCTCCTGGTAATTGCAAATACAAAGCTGTTTTACATACAATGACGGGTGAGAAAGTCGGTGTTCCTACTCATTTTGCCAAGCTGCAGAAGCATATTCTCAAGCATATTGCACATTACTAGAGAGTGCATTTACCCAAGGGAAAATGTGTCCCAAAATAATTTACGACCAGCCCTGTTCTAGTTAAATGCAAGGAACATGTTGTCCTCTCTGGAGCACTGTGACGCAGTTTCACTGACATAAAATTAGACAAGGCTCAGACTGGTTCCTCTGTATGGTTGTATGATGGACATCTGGTTTTAAGTCCTGTACTGCATCTGTGTTTTCCTTTAGGTGCATTAAGCACTGTTAAAGAAGCAAGGACTCAAGCCTGTCACACATCCCCACATGGGTTACTAGGGCCAGGTTCAGCATATTTCTGCCCTAAAGCAGTGGAAAGTTCATGGCTTCAGTGCATGCACAATTAGACCTATAGTTCACTTGATTTAATTGGGATACAAGCTTTTTAGCTTTTTTTTTTTTTCTCTCTCTTTTAAATTTAGAGGGAAGGAGAGATATTAGGGGAGGGGGGAAGAGAGAGAGAAAGGGAGGGGGGAAAAAGCAACAGAGAAAAATTCCTCTAATACCTTCAGCCTTCAGCAGGGAAGATGGCTATCCTGGTGGTCCGTCTTTAAACACTTAACAACTCATCTCTCTGAATTCTTATATAGAGTGAGTGACGCCCTCGATGGGAAACTAAACTACAAAGAGATAATTATATGGGAGAAGTGTCTGCATGCATATATAATGGGGTTTTTTATGTTTACTTGTATATAAAATTTTTATACACACTTATAAAATATGACAGACTTATGTAAGAGAACTGTCAGGTATTTCCAGGATTCTTCCATTACTGAAGCTACTGCAAAAAATGAAAGTGTTAATCATACAGCTAATCTCTCTCTCTCTGCCTATTGGAGTGCAGTGTTGAGGCCTGACCATGCAGAACAGTTTGGAAAAACCATGCAGAGCATGAGAGCTGGTTTAGCTACCTCAGTCTCACATCTTCAATTGCAATGAAAATTTGTAATTAAAATTATTGAATAGCAAAATGCACAAGGAATCCTCAAGTATGCTTAATTACACTTTCCTATAACAGAGGAACTAAGGGACTTTCAGTTCTTCTAATTAAGAGATACTTAAGAAAGCAGAGGAAAATAATGTTATGCATGTGCTGGGGCTGACCTTGGAAACCCGAGCTATCAGCAGCCCACTGTGAAGAGATCCCTACGCGGTGTTGCTTTCCAAACTTTCATTGTACGAGCTGAAAGTGGTGTTTGCCTCAGACTTGAATTATTATTATTTTTTACCCTAGCACCCCCAATCATGTTTGTACACGTCTCAACGTGATCTTTAACAGTGCAGTTACACACTCTTCAACTGTCATCTTTGGAGCATGGGATCTGGGTGTTGGAAATGGAAGGAGAAAGGGGGTACCGCACTGCTGTCCTTCACCCGCTGCTGCACTGGCATTGTCTCATGTCTTCTCTGAAGCCCAGCTCAGGAACCCAATTTCTTTTCAATGGTCATAAAGTCTTTGGGTTGAACCCTCTTTTTCCTGGGCAAATTGATGTCAGTGTCAGTGATATAACCTGAAGAAGGAAGATTCACTGCTGAAGGGCATCAAGGGGAGACAGTATCTGGCATAAACAAATATATAATTGTGGTTTGCTTATACTTACTACCAAAAAGTTGTAAAATAGCACGTGGTCAACACTGACCAGCAGAACTCATTATCAGCTTGACTTCCAAAGGCACAGGAGTCCTTGAAAACTGTGCATTTATTACTGGTATGTTGCAAAATACTGTGTATAAAATATGGGGTGTAAAAAAAAAGTCACAATTTGTTATAAAATACAGTAGAAAATAAAATATTAATGTAGAATTAAACACATTTCTTCAAAATTAGAAAAATGTTTTTGTTGTCCTTAATATTTTTACCCCTTCAGTTTTTTACCTACTGATTTTCTACCAGTACAATGATGTTTTGAGGCAAAATGTTGGTTTTGCAGAGACCAGCTTGGCATTTATAAACTTCAACACACAAAAACATCTCTGAGACTTTGTATTTTTGCCTTGTAGAAAAACATATTTTACTTTGTTTTGCCTTTTAAAAAACAATTCTAAATGTTATAATGAAGCTGCCTTTCAGATGTGACTTCAGTATAAATATTTGGGGCCAATACAGGAGTGAAAATGAAATTCTGTAGCCTGGTTTGGGGAGCACTAGTGTTCATGATGTAAGAGCTGCTCCTAATTTTATCTGCAAAATTGTCTAACTGTGGTAAATTTGTTGCCAGTCTGTAGTTCTTTTGAATGGATTAGTAGAGCCAGATTCTGACCCTCTTAATGGAAAAGTCCACTGAAAATTTTCATTGTTTTTGAATGAAAAATGTGCATGAGAAAACAAAAGAGAAACTGATTAATGAAAAGCAAGACCAACTGCACTGGTCTGTCTGCAGGGTTGAGAATAGCTGTAGGGAGAAAGAGAACTAACATGGCTTGACTTCCTGCCTCCCCATTGTCCTGCAGCATGTCTGTGGCCACTCCAGCTCTGAAAAGCAAACAAAAATAAGGTAAGTGCTAACCTGGTGTGGAAGCAGGAATTAAAACCCAAACCTAAAGCTGTAGATCTGATAATCTAGGAAGAGCTTGCTTTTCATTTAAAAAAGTGGTGTCTGATTTGCCACTGCTAATACAGGCCACTGCAAATGGCAGTTTTGGGATCCATCTGTGATCAACCCCATCCTTGGCGAGTGCAGTTGGTGTTTTACATGTTTCTTTCTGCCAAGAAAAACAGTTTTCAATAATGGCCTGGCCTCAGTGGGAGCCTCACAGGCAGGGGTCGTCTGGAAGAAATGTTGATGCCCTGCATTTCCTGCCCATTTTTGTTCACAATCCCCTTGCTGATTTGCCCGGGGCTGATTTGCCTCTTGCAAAGAGCACCTGTTTGTCTTCATTTCAGTGCTTTCCAATTTGTTTCTGCTTGAAAATGTTAGTCTATAGTTTAGAGCAAAGTGGGTAGATAAAATATCTTAGGTTTTGCTAGAAGAATAGAATTTCTTTGTTTGGTTTGTCCTTCAGCTAAAAGAAACCAGTTTATTTACTTTAGAAATATAAGGTTTTAAGTGTAGATTTTTTAAAAAAATTATAGCCAGAAAGTAAATTTTGAAAGTTTAAAAAAGTGAAAGTGAATTTTTTGATCACAGTATATTTTCTCATGTTTTAAAATCAGAGCTATTCAGTAAATTCAGCATGAATTTACACATACTTCAATTGACTAAAGAATTTTTGATGAGTAAAATATTTGTCTAAAGAATCTGACATCCTTCTGTGTGAAGGTTTGATGTTACAGAGCCTGACATTATTCATTTTCATTGCCATTGTATCTGATCACTTTGACTAAGATTCCCTCTGTTTGATTGAAGGGAAGTAAAATGTCATGTGTTTCCAAAGTGGGATTTAGGACTTAGAGTTACTTTAGATGGCAGATCTTCTGGTGTGACCGCATAACATGATGCAGAACACATTCCTGTTCTTTACTGATTTTCTTAGCATAAAGGTTATCTGACATGAAAATCCTTTTGACTTGGGAGGTTTACAAATTTAGACACTGCTTCTAATTTCTTTGCTTGTTTTCTGTGTGTTTTATATTCTGTAGATTTTCTGGATATTCAGATTTCTCAGAAATTTGGGTAGATGTATCTTCAGGAAAAAGATCAAGCACAACTCTAGAAGATTTGTCAGTGTTTCCCTGCTTTTTCTGACAAACCACAGCTGCACATGAACTTGGGGACTACTCTGTTCTTTACACAGTCAATAATGCCCTGGGGAGTATTTATCAAGTACAGATTACAGAATAGGTCTAAATTAGTTCCTTGTGTACCACAATCTGTGTCTAGAATTGAAGTGCCCCATAAAAAGGCGGGACTATATTCTATCCAAATTTAATGTTGACCTTTAGAACTACATGAAAAACAAGGATAGTGTGGATTTAACAAGTTATTATTGCAGTACTAAAATGTAATGTACTATAATGTAGCGAGTGGTGATGCTCAAAATTTTGCTGAGGTGACACCACATGGATATTTATAGCAACACTCAAAAGCAGTCTAGCTTTCTTTGCAATTTTACATACCCAGAAGCCGTGGCTGTCATGAGCAAAATGTTGCCTATCACCTGATGGACATTTATGCAATTTTGTGTTAGAACACATGGAGAGCCCAAACATATACTGCAGATCCATCACATAAGAGGGGTGCTTGTGTTATCGTTATTTATTGGATACTTTTCACATGACAGAAAGAGGAGTGCTGGAAAAAAGGATAGTAGAAAGGGTGATGTTGGCTGAATCTCAGTCCATTCTGCTAGAAGCAATTTGGACACTTATGATGGGAAGTCATTTCAATTAATCAGATTGTTTTTTATCTATTATATTCTTGGTACTAGATTTGACTAGAACTGCTATGTCAGATTCAATAGCTGAGCATCATGTGTACTGCCTAGTAATCATAGTTTATATTTGAGATAATATTGCATTTCGTCTGATCAAATCCAAGTATATTCACAACATTAATTTTTATGCTTACAGGAATTCTACCTAGCTTATTTAATATGTCACATGGAGTTTAATCCTACTAAAATCGAAAACATAATCAAATCATCTTGCAAGCTCAATACCAGTTATTAGAATTTTTTACAGTTACCCATAAGCACAGTGAAATATTTCTCTGCTCCTATACCTGAACTGTAATAGTCTAATGTTTAATCAATTTTTAATTTAATATCTGTTATCTAATTTAAACTTACTTTGGTTTTTATTTGTTGTATTTGGAAATTATGTATAAAGGTGTCACTTGCACATATTGACCAATCTAGAGGACTTTTAATCCTTTTAACACTTCTGAAGTTTAAGAGTATTTGTACCTAGGATCCTCATTCAGTCTATTACTATAAAGGATGCAAATGACTGACACTGAGGTATGGAGCAAGGCCACAGAGGAGTCCTGGTTATGAGGGCATGGGGAGAAGATGAAGGACCTGCTTCTGCATAAAGCTTGGGCAATGGCTCTAGGGAGAGAGAGCAAGAGGTGCTTTTGGACATTGCTTTTAATTGCCACCTCTACTGAATACAGCTAATATGAGCCCTTTCAGTAGTCCCACAGGCAACAAATCCTCTGTGGGACAGAACCTCTTTGAGGTCATGGCACATCATATAAATTCACTGTCTTCTCTCATAAAATTTACAGCAGTTTCAAGCTAGTTTGACTCTAGACTGCGCTTTTCTTAGTCTGGTCTTTGTTGAGCAACATTTATTGCTACTTTAAACACAGGATCTTTGAATAAACATATTAAAGCTTTGCATAATAGAAACTTAACTGGAGCTAATTAAACCTGACTAACATGAAAGATTAGGAATACAAAAGGTGTATTTTCCAAGTGATGCCTCATTCTTCACCATATATTGTATTTATCTTCTTGTAGAATTGATATAGGACTGCCTATATAGAGAGAAGTGAGTTTTTTTCAGAAGCTTCTAAGTATCACACATGGTTCAAAAAAGCTCAGTCAGGAATGCATCCACTGATTTCCTATTTCTATTTTTCTGTCAAAGTGAGTAAGTAAATGTGTTTGAAAATAAGTGTTTTTTTAAAAAATTTATGCATTTATAAATGTATAATTTGGTTATTGGTTTCTCAATGCTACAGCTGTTTTGCACAGTAAACATTCAGCTAACATGTTTTCACTTGCCAAAAACTCTCCTGAATTGTAGACCCAGTAGCTTTGTTTAGATAGAGATGATGCTACCTGCAGCTGAAAATATTCAATACACTTTCCTTATTTTGATCCAAATACAGATATAATATGATAAAAACATATGGCTGAAAAAATGTATGTGATGGAGAGGGAAGCTGAATATTGTCATGTCCCCTTCCATGTTCAGACCTCTTTGAGCTGTCTCAGAGTTTGATGTGTGGGCCCAGATAGGGAAATCATGAAAGCATGTGAAACTGTAGGTGGATATGTAATATAACCATTCTGCAGAAAGAATTCATGCAATCACAAAATAATTGAGCCCGGAAGAAACCTCTGGAGCCACTCTGCCCAAAACAATGCAAACTCCAAAGTTACATTAAGTTCCTTAGGGCTTTGTTCAATCATTTTTTGATGTCTCCAAGGGTGGAACTTGCACAGCATTTCTGGGCATCTGTTCCACTATGTGACCACCCTTATTGTGAAGGGTTTTTTAAAAATCTAGTATCTAACTGGATTTTCTCCTTCTGCAAATATTGCCTAAATGTATCCATCTTAATGAGAATTGTCTAGTTTCCTTCTGCAGTGAATATAAAGAAAGAACCTCCTCCTGAGATCTTTTCAGATAGGATTGAACATTCTCAGGATGTGACTCAGACACAGAGACCATATAACACAGAAAAATGGTAATAAAGCACTTCTAGATAGTCAATGTGAGGTGAGGAGGAACCTGTCTGGTCTGAAAAAGACACCTCTGCATGTGCTTTAAGTAGACTCTAATGAAGAGTATTATTGGAGCACCTTCTCACTGGGTCTAAAGGACTCTAGTTAGTACTCTAAATGTAGACAGTTTTTCTGTTTGGGATTGTTTTAGTACATTGCCTTTTGTTCCTCAGCCTAGTTATCTCCCCCTGCCTGACTCCTGAGGCTTCACAAGAGATGGTGGCTTCTCTTTGTGGCTATCTGACTTTGAAACCTGTAGCTCTTGCAGAGTGAGCAGTTAGTGAGTTTCCTCCACAAAACAAGTCTGTCATTTTGAAGTCTTGATCGTTTTTAACTAGATCAATTAAATAATTATTTAATTATACACTCCGTTCATTACTCACTGATGCTATAAATGGCTCATTCTGTGGGTAGATGCCATATATATTAGTATGTTCTTGGAATACTTTTAGTGATACTTTTTGCTATATCTTAATGCTTAATTATATATTATAGTCCATACTGCATGCATGCTGCAAATGAGATTTTTTTTGTTGTTTACCATTTGTTGATTCCTTATAATTTATTGCATACTCATTTCTGTTTCATTTCAGTTCTGAGGTACTGGCATATGAAAAGAACAATTCATGCCCTGGGTCTGGAAGAACTAGGTTGAGTTTAGTATTCCTTCTTCTAATAGTAGAACACTTTTAGGTTTAGGCCAAATAGTTTTTCTTTAAAAAAATTAAAATTACTTGCTTATTTTTTCACAGTAGGAATTTTACTTAGTGGGAAAAAAGGGGTTTTTTTGTGCAGTGAGCTACTGGTGGAAAAGCAGAAAACAACATCAGAAAAACAGAGAGGGAAAAAGACAATAGAGTAGCTGTTGAAAAAGACTGGAAGGAGGGGAATGATTTCAGCCAAGGCCTCAAAGCCCTCGCAGGAGCACAGCATCCTTGAGGGAGGAGCAGCGACAGCACTGCCTACGTTGTCAGGGAAGCATCCCTTTGTGAGGAACTTGCGTTAGCCATAGGAGATGGGTGTCATGGTTCTTCTTTCTGAGTTGGAAAGACTCGGCTGCTAAACCTGGCTTCACACTTAAGGAGTTTGGGAGCCACTGTTCATGCTTATTAGCAGTAGCAATAAAAGTATGTAGCAGAATGATAATAACAATAACATCCTTATCCAAATGTCTCTAAAAATTAAGATAGCTAAGATATGTGTGGGAGTGAATCATGAAGTTCAGGCTGGTTCATGTTCAAAGGCAGTAATCCATGTTTAACTCTTTCTTTTCTTTTATATATGTTGTAGAGTTGACAAGGCAGTTTTAAAACTTATTTCAGAAACAAACATCATACAAGAACATACAGGAAATATTTTTGAGTTTGGTTCTTTGGTGAGCTGAATCTACTTATTTAATGACAGGTAGTCTAGGTGAAAGCTTTGACTCTACAGATTTTAAGGAAAAGGTGTTTGTGTGGCTTTCACTTCTGGGTTAATGTGCTAACTTCTAAGGCTTTGCTTAAGAAGTTATTTGGGATTGTTTTGTTTTATGGTTATGCTGATTGAAATAATATTTTTTTTACTATCCTCTTACGTACCAGGAAGCTGAATTAAACAGAAACAAAGAAAATTAAAATAAAGCAAGTCTGGACTTGATAGGCCAGATGCACTTCTGCTGGGAAAAGGATAAATTGCAGCTCTTTTCCAGCACAGCAGTCTGAGGAAGGCTACATGGTGTTTCCACAAACAGCTCTCATTATAGCTTCCTCTTCTGGAGGCAGCATCTGTTCCCAGACTGCTTTCTGCGTTCAGCCTGACAAATTAACACAACAAACACATCCACTGCTCACAGCTGCCATGGTCCTGGCACCAAGTGGGGCAGGCAAGTGGAGGGAGCATGGCTGAAGTCCTGTGCATGGACATCTTCTTCAGGAATGTGTCCTCATTGCAAGGGCACAGAAGGGAGAGCATGTGCCTCTCCCTCTGTCCTCCGTGATCAGCCTTTTCAGTCTCAGACTTGTCCTCAGCCTGGACATATCTGTCCTCAACCACATGCCCAGGGTCTTTCCATTTACTCCAGGTCCTTTCCCCAATCTTGTGATCTTACTTTTGTTTAAGACCTTTCAGTCTTTCTTGAGCCTTCCCAGTTGAATTCCCCATCCTTTTATCAAAATCCCACAACTCCACGTTTTGTTGCTCCATGAGCAATTTTTGCCTCATTTATGGCAGTACCCAAATCAATATTTAGTGAAGGCAAAACAGAAGCTGACAGAAGCAAAGGCCTTTAGTAATTTTAAATTATCCTTGCAGACAAGCAGGTTATTAACTGCTCACTCAGACTGGTCTGTTGAAACATAAAACAGTAGGAACTCCTGTAGGAGAAACTCCTCTTTTATGTTTTTTATGCATCTTATCTGCCCTGGAAAGCTCTAATATATTACAGATATAGATCTACCCCAGACTTTCAAGTCATGTGATTTTCCAAAGAAAACAATCAGGTTTCATCAACATTACAGTGCAAAATTTCTGAACGAAAAACCTGGCACTGGGCGTTGTTTTGTGCCAGTCTTTAAATGGGAAGGCTCATGAACCCAGGAGGCAGAAAAGAAAGAAACAAGAAACTCAGTTAAAACTAGTACTTCATAAGGAGGTACACAAACTGTTCTATTTGATCTGTGCCCTCTTTGGAGCAGTAGATAAAATGCCTTCTGATAAAATTTGCCATTAGTTTTTCTTTTTTTTATCATAAGGATTATGTAGAATATCATCAAGACTTCTGATTTTACTGACTTTTCCCTTCTGCAACATTCAGCTTGGCGTGAAGTCTCACCTCATTCCCCTCAACTGTTTGGCTGTTACAGGACAGCAATAGAAAAAAGGATAATAGGATAATACATTTCTCCCAGGAAAAGACAGTCATAACCATGATTGAAAGTCATAAGATATCGCACATAGGTACACAAGACATTTAATATTCAAACTTTCAAGTTAATTTTATGTTTTAAAAATGAGACTAATTTATAAATAGCTTGACCTGAATATTAAAAAATAGCCAAAACTTTCATTTAAGTAAAAAATTTGACCTAGAAAGACACAGAGAAATTTCAAAATCCTTTATTTTTCTCAGAGAACGGTTATGAAGAGTGTAAAGCCTACCTCTTACATTCAAAGAGTTTTAAGCGCTAACATTTCTTAGGCTTTTGAAAACCTTTTACTTTAAAATTACATAAGCAGGAGCTAATTAGCTGTCCCCCACTTGCTCTGCCTTCAGAGACAATGTTGAGGTACACCATCCCTTTTACCAAAACAACTCAGAGGAGGGCAGTTATTTAAAACTCTTTGTCTTGACTCAATTCCTTGTCCTCAAAACCCTGGAGTAGGTGCAGGGTTTTTTTTTTTTTGTTGTTGGTGGTGGTTTGTTGTTTTTTTTTTTTCATTATATGCCCTGTAGTTCCAGGGATCAGGTAAGATTATCATAGTGATTTTGTTGGACCTCAGTGTCTGTTAATCCTGCCAGAAGCCCTCTGGTGCTTGACATTTTCTTATCAGGCTCTTCACTTATGCAATGGTGTGGGCTGTCAGCAGAGACAGAGCTGAAATACTGCTCTTTAAATAGAGACGCTTGCTTTGGCATGGAGCTGGTGGCTCATGTCTACTTTCATCAGCCATTTTGCCACTCTAAACCTTAAGGCAGTTTTATCTATAAAACTATGATATATGCTTGATATTTTAAGCACTTTGTTGGCCATGAAGTTATTATTGAGCAGAAACAAAGCTAAACAACTACTAGAAAGTGGTCAGGGCAGGATTGGAACAGCTCAGTAGTCCTTAGGAGTCTGGGAATAATCCCTGTCAGTCCAACACTAATGATATTCAGACATAAGGTTTGTAGGCTGCTGACTATGGCTCTATGGCAGCCTAACCAACAGACTTAGTAAAATGAGTGGAGAAAAAAGATGCAACCATCAATAAGGGAGGAAATTCTTGATAGAATTGACCATTTTTTATACTAACCACTGATGGTTCTGATTTTCATCACAAAAGTGTGTGCAGTCCCTGCCATCAAATCCTCATATAGCCATGGTACAGATGAAGCAGATGGCATTCTAAGGTTTGTGTATAATAATCTTAATAATTATTAAGTCTTAATAATCCCTTCATCAAGCCCAAAATACTTTTGCTATTGACTCAACAAATGAATCTTGACTACAGAAAAATATCATGGGTCATATATATCTAAGTGAGGATGAACTGCGAATAAACAATGAATCTGCATGTATAAATCCAGGTGATTACAAAAATGTTTTTCATAAAATATTTATATTGTGTAAAGTTATGTATTTATCATTTTATTCCATTCCATTTCCATGCTCATCTTTGTTCCTTCTGTATTCTATAAAATCTTTTGAATATTGCTTAGTCAATTAAAAAACAAAGCACAAAAATGTACAAAATAATGAAAGGTTTGTGCCTGGCCTAACATTTAAAGGACTTGTGCCTTTTGCCATATATAATTTTTTTATTTTATATCTGTCTTAAAATAACACTCTTCAGAGCTGAACCTCTTAGAAAATGAGTAATCATTTAAAGAAGAAATTTACTGGAAATATTTAATAGCTGTTGGGTTTTTGTGCAAAGGCATCCCACTGACAGTGCTGTCTGTGCATTTCTCTGTAACTATAATGCTCCTCCTTCCACTCTTCCTACTTGTTTGTTACAGGTGGTAACTTTGGCAGAAAAAGAGGAATATCCATGCCTTAAAAGTCCTGTGCCATCAGAGAATTTCCCCTTGCTAGAAGTTTTCTCAGCCATCTCTTGTGAGCTGCTCTAACAAGCCAGCTTCTTGTGGGAAAGCATCAAAAAAATCTGTTACTATCATGACATCACACTATATTACTGGTGCAAATGACCAACACGAGTTTTTTGCTTCAGGGAAGAAATCAATTACCCTGCACCTGGGGAGTGGTTGCCACCAGGAAACCCTGGCACCCTGGTCCCTGAACAGCCGCTGCTGCATCTCCTCTTGTGTATCTTTGCAAATTTGACCCTTTAACTGTGATCAGCCCCTTGCAGCTCCTTAGGAAATTACTACTGCATCAATCAGAGATTTCTGAGCTGCATCCCCTCCTGCAGCTCCAGTTCTGTGCACTGCTGCCACAGAAGGATGAGCTGTGGCTCCCATGTGAGAACAGAACACGTGTATTTGTAAATTTCAAACATGAAAGGACATTGAAATCCAGAAAGGTTTGAGAATGCTTTGAGATTAGGAGACCCACCAGAATAACTAAAGATTACCTTGTTACCAAGCCATCAAGATGGCAAATTGCAGAAAATGGACACAACTACAAAACCTAGGGTTGGATAAGGAATCCAGCTATCAAAAAGAACTGTGGCAAAAATACATGGCCAACCTGTTGTTAAAACTTCTCAGTATAGTGTTCTGAGAGTAAGAGTGCTGTAAACTTCCCCTTAAGGCAAGTTCCTTTTTCTTCCAAGGAAAAGTACAAGTGTCTTTAATAGCCCTGTGGTGGAAGTGTTTTCCAAGAAGTTATGATGTGTTTTTAATCTTCTCTTCATGATCAAACTCTCATTATACAACCTCATAGAGAGAGACTGCTTCAGTCAATAGGCTTTAGTATCTTCTGCACAGTAGTAGGACTTCCACAGAGTGTTCCCACATGGATATCATCCCAAATTCAAGGAAGAAAGGAAGGAAGGAACCAAAGGAGCATGGAAAAAAGAAAGGAGCTCCCTTTTCTTACTTATGTGGTAGTAGGTACGTCCTCTGGGTCATGTCAGCTGCTCCAGTGCAGGGCTGAGGAAGACCATCTACAACTTTTTTTTTTTTTTTTAATGTGACTCCAAGCACGGAGAATACATGGGTAAAAGTTTCAGAAAATAACACAGACGCAAGAAAACTCCTAGTTCAGTTCCAAGTGTTGCTTCTAAAACCCTGAAGAAAATCCCAAGAGGTCTTTAATTCAGGATTATTTTGCCCAAACTAGATAAGTTGGTCACACTAATGTAGACAGTCTGTGCAAAGCTCATTTTAATGGGAAAACTTCTTCTGGTTTTGGTGTATAGTTTCTCTTTCCCAAAAAACTGTTTTTTCAAGATACTCTGTTCTACTTGCTTTGTAATAGTTTTATTTGCAAAGCGTACTTAATTTGATTGTTGGTCTCAGTTATTTAATATCCTTGTACAATTTGCCAGTAATGCCAAATAAATTATTGATTGTTTAAATGTCTTTTTGTTTCTTACCTATTGGAAATATAAACACTTCCAGCTTTAGAAATGCAACTTCAGTATATAAGTATTTTAGGGGGAACTCACCCCGCACTGTGTGGTGAAATTAGAGAAACTGAACCATACTTCTGAACCATATTCAGAAGTGCTGAAAACACTAGGCCAACAGTTTGTGAGAAGAAATTGCTCATTGCCAATTGAGATTTTCAGATAATGTGGTCCTATGTAAGATGTGGTGGTTGTCAGATTGGGATTTTCCAGTCCATATTATTCTGTCATTAAATAAGTGGTAGGAAGCTCTAGTTTCCATTTCATTTTAACAGAAAGGTATGGCACAGGGGACCCAGTGGCTTGATTTAAGCAAGAGATCTTTTTCAAACTTGAGTAGAACGCATCCCTGTTTCTTTAATATAATTGTATCCATCCTTATTGTCCTGTTGACACTGCACTCGAGATAATGAAGTTGTTGCTCAGATTGAGTTATGACTGAACAACTGAATGAAAAATTTTTTTAAACATGGGACGTAAGATCTAGTTTGAGCACAGTGGTTAAAATACTATATATTGTTTAAGGTAAACCTACCTTGTTAAGAAAAATTTCCATACAGTGTTGTTTGCAGTTATGCTCTAAATTTAAGGAATTTGTATGTTTTAACTTTTTTCTTTTCTGTTTCATAGGAAATAACATTGCATTTTCTTATTCCTAGTTGATTGGTAGAGAATTAAAATCTGAGAGACTCACAGTTAGATGTAATCTAAATGATATATTTTTTTTCTCAAATTGATAGTCACAGTTATTACCCTGGCCTGAGCTCACTTCCATTTGCTTCTTTACTTCCCCAAACTGAATAAGATAACAAGTTTTAGAGTATTTATGATTAGAGAGATGAAGATTTATGATTTATAATTAGCCAGAAATGAAGCTCATACTCGTCTCCAACTGTAAATTGGGTGGGGAAGATGCAAGAAGATTGTTTAACTAATTATCAATATTTCCTCTTTGCAATTAAACAGTATATAAGTTATTAGCAACCTTTTAGACAATTTCAAACTTGCTTCATAAACCTCTCAGAAGAACAGACATGTGAATGATATGATGACTCTATACAGCTGAGGATCAATAAGAGAAATCACTCTGAATCTTAATTAGTAATTGATCAATGAAATAAGATATTAAAGACTCAGTCTGTTGAGATTGGGATTATGTGCTGGCACTGTTAAAGAGTATTGCTCTCAATGATTCACAAGGTCTTCTGCTATCTTCTATTCTAAATGATGAACCCACAAGTCAGCAATTGAGAAATCTCTTCTTATGATGCTGTTTTTAAAAGCTCAGAAGCATGGACAACTAAGCAAATCTTTTAGCTGCTTATGATAATATTTATGAGATGATAGGTTGTCTAAAACATATCCTTATATAGCAAAAATATCCTCTCAGTGACTTTGTCATTCTTGGCTGTCTATGAGAAAACACTCTCTTATTCCTCAGCATGATTTAATTTTTTTCAGTATCAAGAATGTTTCTGAAGAATAATAAGTGTAACAGATTTGAAAAATTAAACTGCTTGTAGGCAGGGCAAGAGGTATCCATGCTGAGGATAGGGAGACTGTGTACAATCTCCCACACCATGTTATTTAGAGCACCATTAAGAAGTACCAATGGGAGGTTGCAGCCCTTCTTCCATTTCTGAACTGCATGCAAACTCCCAGTTTCAAGGAAGAAAATAGCAGTTTCCACAGGAAGAATATGTTATCATTTAGAAGAGTAGACTACAGTGAAAACCAGCAGGGTCATAGACATGATCTGGAGAAGTTGGTTTAGTTGCCACCCTTCAGACCTTCATTTGTGTCACATAGTAGAAGAGGTGTTTGCACTGTGGGGTTGTGTAGCTTGACACTGGTATTCCTCAGACCTTTCTTTGTTGCATGCTTAACAGTGTTACAGTTAAGCAATTCTGACTTCCTTGGTTTCTATCTTTTGAGCAAACTTGATTTGTTTTCAGAGACAAATCATCATTCTTTTTTCCCCTCTCTCTGCTGATATCTTAAAACTTTCTCAGGAAGTGGATCAAGATCCACACAAAGTGCAAGAACAGTCACTGCAGTCTTTCAGTAGTGGGAGGGATGCCTGCCTCCTGAATATGTACTCTGAGTATGTCTGCAAGAAGTAGGAGACGCAGCTTTAAGACTCAGGTCTGGTCAAAGTCATTTTGCAGGAAGGTGTTGCACCACCAGATTGTAGATGAGCTGAGAGGTAAAATCTAGTTTCTTTGACTGACATGGTCAGGAAAGTCTAGGGCCTGCAATGTTAGGTTGCGAGTGACACAGATACCTAAGCACTCTTACCCCACAGCTACCTCAGTTATGGGACTGGTGTTAGAGGTTATTAGGTTACAGAGGTGCATACTCTTAAAGTGTCTAAAACCTTTAGAGTAATCCAGACAGGGAAAAAAAGACCTCTAAACCCAGAGTGAAGAGTGTGTATTTTCTAGTCTTGGAATAACCTGTACAACTGGGAATTCTGCAAATAGGAAGGCTTGGACCTTCCTCAGGAACAAAATTAAATCAGGGGCTTCTGGATTCTGGGTGAGTACCGAGCTCCCTTTTGCTGCTGCACACAGCACAAACACAGTCAAGTTTCTTACCTTTGAAGGCACTGGAGGGGTCTGCCCATTGATGGTGTAAAGGATGACCCTCATCCTGGGGAAACCACCTTCTTGACCACAGTGCCTCCCAGACAGATTCCGTCTCAAGTTTAGGCCACCTTTTGAGTATGCTTTAGAATACCCAATTAGTTATATGAGTCACATTGTCAGATATAGGTAGGAAATGCCTATGTTCAAAACAAGATTTGGGTTATGAATTATCTCCCCTATCCCTTCTTTTTCAGGGGGATTTCTCTCTTGATTAGGTAGACAGATCCCTCTACAACACAGTGCTTTGTGTATCCCCTCTGAGACACTCCTTTGCCTTTGGCTTTGGAGGACTGGAAGGCTGTTGCTATTCCATCAGTGATGGAGAGCTGAAAGTCAGGTGCTGCAAAAACTGATCTTTGATCTTGAGACTTATTGTTTTGAAGAGATACTAAGGGATATCACTGACAGAATGAGGGATCTGGGTGAGAACGTTTACCATTGGCTTGAGCAAACTCAGGATGGAGGTTTGTTTCTGCTTTGAAAATGAATCAACCACTGCTCATTAATATTAGTTGGAGAGTGTACATTAAAACATCTCAGTGGAGCATTCAAAGAATTAGCAGGGTTATCCTTGGCAATCTTCATCTTCAAAGTGCTTTACAAACATTAAGGTCTAGCATTTAGAAACAGAGGTGGTGCAATGGATGTGTCCACCCAGTACTCCTGCTGCCCATGCCCAGGTGGGCAGTTTGAGCCTTCTGAGCTCCTCTGATGGGCAAACTGGGCCCCTACCCCAGACATCAGAGTCAAGGGAGGAGGAATATTTCCATCCTTTCCCCTGTGGTAGGAACAGTAGTTTCTGACCATAGGCAGTTATGAGTCAACCCATATGGCTGGTACAGCTTCTCATTTTTATAACTGAACTGTGTCTAGCCTTCTGTGTGGTAACTGGTATTCATTCACAATTGGAATGAAACAATATCAAAATTTCCTTGAAGCCAATAATTCTGAGTGTTGTCTACAATCCAGGGGTGCATGCTTCAACAGTTATGATTGTATTGCACAACCTTTTTTTTGGAAGGGGTATAAGTCCTGAAATCTCAGAACAGGGCTTACAAGATAGATGTATATAAGTTATCCATTGTATCCTTATGCTTTACTCTTCTCAAGATTTATTGATTTGTACTGTACAGAAACAGGCTTGATGACAAGGTCTCTGAATATGCAGCTCCCTGTGTTTATAAGAATTATCATAAAGTAGTAATGTTTCCTTCAGACTGACAAATCCTTTTGAGTCACATTATTTGTCCTGCTGAGAGCCATATGCTGTTAATCAGTGCTTCGTTGACCCAGCCGTTTCACAATGTAATGGGTAAAGCTAATGTTCTCTGCATATTTATTTTAATACCTTTTTATATTTAATTTTTCATTATACTGCTTTAACAAATTCACAAAATGGCCCCAGAGAACTTTCTTTTTATGCTTATATTCACACTTCAGGTATGATTAAATTATTTGGATTTTTTATCAATGCATTTGTGAAAATGCATGCTGAGAAATTATAAAAAAAAAAGAAAAAAAAAAAAAACAAAAGAAATTCTGAACATTAACCTGCTAGCTGTGAGGGATTAAAAAGGATGACCCTCACCCAGGTGAAAAATAACATAAAGCTCCTTAGTGTTTTCCAAAGCCTTATCCCGGGAAAAAGTTAGTGGCAGTGATATTTGACAAAATGCCTTGTTTTGAAAACAAATTTGAGAGAAATGCAAAACTAACAAATGTTCTCCTTTGAGATTTTCCAAGTTCTGAGTTTTTTGATGTCAGACAGAACTTTTCATTATAAAATCTAAGAGAGCCAAACATAAAAAAAATCTTAATGTTTCAGTGAAAGCAAATTGCTGAATCCAAAGCACATTTTTGAGGTGAAGGGTTCAGTCATAAACTTTTTGTGGATTTCACCATTTTATTCCAGTTTTGGATAAGAGAAAGGTTTCAGATCTGTGCAAATTTTCTTGGATAGATAACCCTTTTCCTCAGCTAACCCACCATGATATGTTAGTGTCATTAGTCTCTCTGTGCTATACTTCAATTCTACAAAAGATAGAAGAGTCAAATCTTAGAGTTTTGGGGAAAAAATTTTAAATCTCTTCATATAGAACCTATCATTTTAAAATATATTTGACTGTATTAAAATAACATTTATGTCCTCAGGGAAACAGAATTTATGCAAAATCCTACTTTAACAAACTGGCATTTGAGTTGCAAGACAGTGGAGAATACAGTCCATTTACTGTGTATGATATTGGCTTTTCAGAGACAATGTGTGTTGTTTTCTATTACTTTGCTAATGGATCTTACAGATATTCTGCAAATTTTCATGTCCTTAAGCATGTAAGGATCTCAAAACCTTGTCCTATTTTTTTCTCTTAACTTCCACAAAACTATTTTCTTTTACTCTTTAAACTTCAGATAAATCTGAGATAGGTTTTGTTGGAAGTGTCTAATCTTGCTTAGTTATATAGTTCTTCTTCTCAGCTGTTTGAGACCTTAGTGAGAGAAAACAAATAAGCAGCAAATCTGTAGATACTTTGACTAAAATAGTCAAAATAATTTTCCTCTTCATCCTTCTGCTGTCAAACTCTGCCTTCTTCTGGTGACGTAAATCATAAATTTATGGATAGACAAATATCTCAACTTCAAGTACAAAGCAGGATGTTTATAAAGCCTTTGAGGTTGCCTTCAATGAGGCATAAATAAGAAAAGGGTTTCTGCTGCTGCTTTAGGATCACGTTAGAAGTCATTCTTATCTGGGCAAACAGAAAGCATTTAAGCCTTTGTGGCTAAATGACAAAGCTTGGTGCTGATGGTATTGGACACTGCTGTGTGAACATTGCTCAGGCAGAAATAGATGGCAGGGTATAAAACGAAAGCTGAGTAAATATTTGTGCTTTTCTCAGTTTGGCAGCCAAAATAGACAAAGATGGGGGCAGGGGAAGAGGAGAGATTTGTCTCAAATCACATGTTTAAACTTCTTCAGGATTTCTGTCCAGAGTAAAAGACTGATAAGGAAAAAAGGATTTTGTGTTTAACAATGTGCTGTCTGGAGAGGGCTGGAGGAAAACGTCAGTGACTACTGCCTCACCATGCATCCCACAGCCAGGGTGCCCATGCTAGGGCCAGTGGGCTGTGGGACAGGGACTGCATCCTTCTCAGCCACAACTCAGGGGTTTGGTGGCTCTTACTCTCTGAAGGGCACTCAACCCTTCATCGTCTGAAGTCAAGTTGAAGTTTTTCGGTTCATTTATTTTCTTTGCATTTTTCAATTGGGTGTAACTATGAAAAAGCTCCCTGTATCAAAGACTAAGGTGATGTGTCCTACCTGCACTCCCCACCAGGCCAAAAAGGGAGGATCACTGTGTTGATAAAGACAACACTATCTAGTACAGAACAAGTCATGGTCTAGAAGACACTGAAAGCACCCAAACCCAGAATTATCTTTGTTTAAACCACTGTCTTCAGAGATGTGAGATGTGGTTTCCAGATCCTCATTCTGTAAACACTGAACAAATGACCTAACTACTTTGCCACCAAGACAGTCTTTGAATCTGCCTGAAAAAGTTTTTGAGCTAAAGCTACCTGATGAATTTGACCCACTTTTGTAAATGGCTGCAACATTATCAGAACAGCTCTTTAAGATATGTGCTAAAAATAAATAAATCACTCAGTTTTGGTCTCATGTCTTTTGTTCTTTACTGCCTTCAGCAGTGGCACTGCTTCAGGGCAATGAGCACCACTTCACCTAGATGTGAGACAAAGTGCGCTGTGTACTTTGTGCTGACGCAGATAATAATGTTGTCTTTATAAAATATCCTGTGATAGTGCAGAGAGATGAACACTATATAAAAGTGCAGCTCCAGAGGAGGAGTAAAAGTTGATTTTACTTCTAATATATATTGGTTGTGGTCTTTGTAAAACCTACCTCATCACTTCCCTTCCAGACCATGGATAAAGGTTCAAATGAGTCCTGAACAGAAACAAAAGCTACTGTCTTCTTCCTCTGAGTCCCCAAGATCTCCAGAGGAGATGATTAATGTTTTTGTTCCAGTAAGATACTGTGCATATCATCTCTCATATATTCTGTTCTTTTGTTTCTGCATCGTACAGGCAGAACAAGGAGCAGTGAGAGTGGGAGAACTTAAATGAATGGAGAGAGAGGACAACTTAAATGGTTTGGAGACACTAGTTATCATGTGTGAAGTAATGGTAAAATTATAACATTTGCTGCACCAAACTTAAATATTGAGGTCAGGAAAGGATGGAAAACTTCCCTGTTTCTTCTTGTGGTTAGCATCTTTCCTACAGGTAGATCTGAGGTATGTGTGATAAGGCACAGAAAACTGTCACAATATAGCAAAACCACCAGCTAAACTAGTGATTTCCAAACATTCATTAACCCTTGGTAGCCTGGCCACACTCCCACACCTGTTAAAGCATTTCTGGCAGAGGCTGTAGTACCTCAAAGTTCTCAGTAAAATTCTGCATAATGGGTATCCTTCTCCCCTATAAGGAAATTGCTACATCAGTCAATATTACTCAATATCTAGATACAGAAAGATAAACAAGAAACATTTATTTTACTTAGAAAGTGAACTTTCCAAGTCTGTTGTATCTTTTCAAAAAACCCAAAATATTTGGCTAAATTACAAGAACTCATCCGTTTATTGCGAAATGAAAACTATCTATTAATATAAAAGAGAACTTGCTCCTGTATGTTTAATAAACTCTTGTCATAGGCAGTGAAAGTCAGTGGAAAAAAACAAAACTGATACACAGAAAAGAAAAAAAAAACCCTGGCAAACTCAAAGGTAAGCCAGGCTAGCTGTATGTGTATAAACACACTAGGTTATTTCTTCTGTTTGCTTTAGAGTATAAATATTATAATAAGGCATGATTTGTTTTCTCAGTCTTTGTCTACAGCTAATATAGAAACTCTGTATCTACTATGGCAACAGAAAGCTGTGTTTGTACTGGATAATTTCCATGAAAACTCCTGCTGTTGCCTCCACAGGTTCAAGCTCAGTGTGTGAAAAGGACATTGGCTAATTGTAGCCCTGTCAAGTCTTCTGCTCAGAGCAAAGCTGGTCTGTGTGTGATGCAGTGGTTTAAACCCTGGCAGCTGCTATCATCTTGTGTGTGAGAGCTCCTGCCATTTCTGCAGGAAATCACAGGCTTTTCTTGAGAACAATTTGTTTCTTGTAATGTTTTCCAAAATAATTTTCAAAAACAGTCTTGCACTGCTAAGGGCCAGCTTTTTATAATATTTAGTTTCATTTAATCAAATGAAGTAAATAATCACCATATTCCTAAACACTTTATTAAATGATAGATAGCTACATGAGCAAGTTCGACATGAGCCTTCCCTACTCCTGTCTCTCCATCCTCCTTCTACCTGGCTCCAGCCCCGCAACTGGGAAGTTCCCAGATGCTTCTCCACATATTGCATAATCTATTCCTTCATTTGGTGCTTTCGGAAACTTGATCTAAACCTAAAAGCAAGATGTGAAGGTTTTCCTGCTATTTAAACAGCAAAACTCTCCTCCATTGCAGTTCCCTTTAATTCCTGTATTTTCTTTTTTCACAAGTGGACAAAGCAGTTTTGTTTTTGTATTATTTAATACTTTCATTCATGGAAATACTGCAATATTTATGGGATATATATAAAAAACTCTGCCATGGAAAAGACAAATGGTCTTTGTGACTGTCTTGTATTTGGAAAATGATAGTTTCATGCAAGTGAATGTCTTTGTTCAAGGCTTTCCTTAGGGGAAAAAAGAAATAACGAAAAGGTACTGTAAATTCTACCATTGCTTTAGGCTTAGGCAGTAGAGTTAGTCCTTGTCTTTAATTTGCTTTGCCATCTAGGATCTTTGTCTTTCAGAGACATACTACAACTGGAAGAAGTGGGTTTAGCTTAATTTTTAATTTTAAGAAATGATGGAGCTGATAGTACATTTCCTACATCTTATATTTCCTATCTTCTTGTTACAGCTCTCACCCAGGAAACTGAAGGCACTAACTCACTAGCCTTAGTCTATATCTACAGGAGAATTACCTTATGACTCGATTTAGTCTGGTTTGACCTGGGGACACTCTTTAATAGTACTTTAACAGTTAGAACAGCCAGTTGGGAGAAGTAAATCCTTGGGTTTAGTCTTGGCTTCTGGTATTGCTTCTGTACTTTGACTGAAAAATATGTAGATTAGCCTGAGGGGAAAAAAAGGGACTATATTTTTCAGTTGGAATTTCATCTTAGTACTGTACCTAATGTACTTTCACTCAGGGACTTGCAGAAAAAATTCTGTTTGGGTTAATCTGAGCAGAAACAAAAAATTAGTTCTCTGTTTAGCTTTCCCCTAACATCAAGATGCATATATTCCCTGCTTTGCCACCACAGAGCTTCAATATAAAGGCTGGAAAGCTAATACTAGAGCAGAGAGATGAGGACATTTTACAAGGAGACAGTTTTGACCTAATTTAGACTGGAAAATATATTAAATATATACCTATCACATATTAAGCAGCCTTTAAGCTAGTCAGTGGTTGGGTGCTATCACCCCTGCTTAAGTGGGGAACTCAGAAACCACCGAAGAGGGCAGAGCAAGCTGAAAGGCTGTTCCTAATGGCAACAAGAAGAGGGGAAATTTGTTAAAGCAGACGTAGCTGAGACTATGTTTTGATTTTATATAATTCTATTGTCGGTTTCTTATTTTGTTTTGCTTTAGGAACTGCGAGGAGATGGGTAAGGTGAATGGGACAGAAATACTGACTTTATGACTGTTCTTGTCTGTGGGAGGTGATTTCTTGAGAATTATCAGACAGCTGCGATAATGGTTATTTAATCTCTCTTTCACCGTTAAAAAAAATTGTGAGTGTAAGGCTGAAAGGGCAGTATTTAAGAATGTATTCAGTGGAACCTAACACTTAAATTAATATGCTATATTTATTCACTTCCTGAGAACAGAAACTTGATTAAATGTATCATTTTCCCCATTGTGCTAAGTAAGGCATTTATCTCCAAATATTACTGAATTCTGTAACTTATTTTGGTGTAAATTAATTATGAGAGAATGGAATAAGCTTTTTGTCCAAACAATTATAAATAATTTATCTTGTTCAGCATATTCTAAGTATTCAAAGCAAATTGTAATTGTGACTGTTGCTCTCAGAAAAGATTAACAGTGAACTAATACAACAAGAAAATTGCATGCTGACTCTAAACAAGGCATATTTATGTGTTTCCTTTGAAAGGACAACAGCCTTTATAGCTTCAATTTATAATGTTATGGTTGAAAATTTGAAACTTGCTGAAGTCTTCTACTCTTATGAAGTTGAACACCCAAATTTGATCACCTGAATTTTTCTTTTTCACATTGAATACGCTAGAAAATGACTAATGTGATTTGTTACCATCACAGGTTGGGAAAAAAGGAAACAAAGTATCACTCAAGGTAAGAAAACATAATCATTGCTTTCATGTGAAGTAGACCAATGACTGTTGAATTTCCACACTTGCCCGATTTTAAAAATAAACAAGTTCCAAAGCAGTATATTGAAAATCTAAAATTTAATCCAAGTACATGGCATTGTGACTTAACAACTAATAATAAAGTAGTAAACTCCTTCATTACTATCCATAATAAAGCAGAGAACCAGTAGGAACTGTTACAAGTAACACTAAGCTTTCCATTTAATAGATTAGATAAGAGAGCAGTGATGCAGTGTTTAGTTTCTCTGTAACAGGATTGCTTTAACTCCTCTCTGACAACTGTGGGAGTAGGTAGCTATTTTGTTAAAAACAGAAAAAATAAAATTAATCAAGATTTGCCCAGGCATAAATTAATATATACTTAGTGCGGTGATATATGAATAAAAATATACAAGCATATAAAACTATACTCTTATGTACATATGTAACTTTAAAAGTTTATAGTTTTCGATTTATAGTGCACTAAGCAGAGATAAAATAGTGAAATATTCTTTGAAGTAGAATGATGAGGTTCTTACATGACTTTAAGCAGGTTCTTCTCAGAACCAGCTTTTTGTTTTAAATACAAAATCACTGAAGTCTGAGGAGTATGATAGCCTCATAGTCTCAGAGTGGGAGATCCATTCTTTAGTGAGGATTTGTTTTAAGGGAATTGCTTCACAGGTGTGTTCTACAACATGACCTCAAAACCAGGGTAAGCTCAGGAAAGAGTTGTCAAACTTCGGAAGATGTAGGGATCACTTCAGTTGGCTTTATTGCTGAAGAAGATGTAATGTGCAGCTGCATCCTGCCATAAACTTCCCTCAGGAAGGAGGACAGAGACAACTGTGCTAATTGAAAAGTATTCAGAGTGGGATGTCTTTTATTATTTTCTCAGACAGTAAGTGCAAATCTCAGGAAATTATAGCATGTGGGAGCACACTTGGAGTAAGAGAGGAAAGAAGGGCCACCATAATCACCATGGGATTTACTACAGGAATAAGATGGGTAAGGCATATAAAATGATTAAGCTATGAATTGCACTATGCCATTGGCTTTCCTGGCTAAATAAATTGATTTTGACCTATAATACCTTATCCAGGAAACACTAATATACACAACCACTAGAGATCATATGTAGCCCAGAATCCTTTGTAGTATTTGTGGATAAAGGTTGTGTGCAGGAATGAGTGTAGGAAAGTTTGTATCTCCCATATGAGGAAAGGCTGAGAGAGCTGGGACTCTTCAGCCTGCAGAAGAGAAGACTGAGAGGGGACCTTACCAATGTCTATAAATACCTGAAGTGCAGGGGCCAAATGGATGTGGCGGGGCTTTTGTTCAGTAGCACCCAGTGACAGGACAGGGGGCCATGGACAAAAGCTGGAACACCAGAAGTTCCATACAAACTTAAGGAAAAATTTCTTTACTGTGAAGGTGACGGAGCACTGGAATAAGCTGCCCAGAGAGGTTGTGGAGTCTCCATCTCTGGAGGTGTTCAGAACCTGCTGGGACACTTTGCTGTGCAACCTGCTGTAGGGAACCTGCTTTGGTAAAGAAATTGGACTAGATGATCTGCTGAGGTCCCTTCCAACCCCTACGATTCTGTGATTCTTTGAGTATATGAAATCTCTAGTAAGCTCAACTGAGAGAATCATCCAGCTAATATCTCTTAGTTTAAATCAGGTAGAAAAGAGATGTAAGCATCAATCACTTGTGGCCCAGGTAAGTGCTCTGATTGTTCAAGAGTGAGCTTCTCTTCAGTGATATTCATCTCTCCACATGGAAGTCTTCCTTGGATTGAGAAGTCATACATTAACAGAAGAAATTTTGCATTTGATGGATCAGGATTTTCTGACAACATTTTATTGAACAGTTCTTGACACTAAACAGTCTTCCATTTCCCTGTCTCAATTACATACTCAGCTCCCAACTCTGCAAACCTGTCATGTACTTGTGCCTGTTTGCATCAGAGTAGCCAAAGTGAAGTCAGTGGGAATACTCTTTGGCTTAAAATTATTCATGATTTATAATGTTTGCAGTGCTTGTGGTGAGAAAAAAAAAAAAAAAAAGAAAAAGAAAAAGAAAAAAAAAAAAGAAAAAAAAAAGATATCTCTTAATCTAAACCTTATATATGTGAATAATTTTGATGGGTACTGTTTTGTTAAAGATAAATGAATGATGAATATCAGTTTAAAGCCCTTAGAGGATTTAATTTTTTAATTTGTTTTGCTTTTGCTTGTTCAAGCATCACGGTCCCTTGCATCAAATAGCAGATACAATTATAAAGCCTTGGTAACCAGATGATGGAGGAGCAAGGAAACAACATTTAATGTGAAACAACTGGGGCTGTCTGCATGGGTGATATAACATGGCTACAGGATTTCTGTTCTGAAACTGTCTTTGGAATCTGTACTGATAATTCTTAAAATAAAAGCAATAATTTATTGCTAATTGAATTACTTTATGTATTACCTATTTACTTGTTTGCCTTTACAAACAAATATATTCAGTGTAGCATCAAGAATGAAATAAAGGAATAATATGTAGAAAAAGTTAAATGGTAATAAAGAGTAATAAATCCTATAACCTAAATTTATATGTTTTCTTCTTTCACCCAGCAACTATTCTTCCAAGAAAAATTTCAGCCTCTTTTCCCCCTTGGGAGCTCAGCACGCTTCAGCTCTGCAGTATGCCTAGCAGGTGAGAGGTCCTTGCATTTTCAGATGATGTTTACTGGTGCTTATACAACTTTACCTGGACTCATTGCCCCAAAAGGATGAAGTTAGCTTTATGTGTTTCATGTGAAATAATTCATAACTCCAGAAAGAGCTGAAGAAGACGAGGATCTATTTCAGCAAGATCTTTGATTAGGTTTCAGTTATAAGATTGTAAAGAGGGGCTTGAGAAGAACACCAAATTAATGTGTCTACCATCAGTATTTGATGGTAAGTACCTTTCTAATACTCAGAACAACTTAGCTAAGATCCTCAGTTTTTGTCTTATAATTAGAGGTATGAATTTAACCCCAAGAGTAGCCCCTATTTTCTGAATGCATACGTCAGATTGTCTCATTTTCGATCTTGCTTTCCTTGAAATGGGGTGAAGAGACAGTGTTTTGTTTCTTCTTGTATTCATAACATTTTTTTGGAGTACTCAGTTATTCCTTAAACTCAACTTCAAGGTAGGATGTCCTTTGCATTTCAGCTTTAGCCAGTTCCTCTAGCTTCAGATAGCATAATAAAAAGAGTAAAATCTTCCTTTCACATTTCACACACCACAAATCACAAAAAAGAGCAAGTGATGGGCAACAGTTCTCCTAAGTAAATGGTATGTTGCTGGCTTTTGACCAAGATCACATATGACACATTAACCCGACCCAGTATAGGCTGAATAAGTAGGCACTCAGAGCAAGCCACCTTCCCTCAAGCCATCAGTTTGCTGGATTGTTTTTGTTTTCCAATGTTTTAGTGCTGGCAGCAGAACAGGTAGTCACAGTTTGACATTTGTAATCTAGAGGTTATCAGAGCCTCACTTCAGCCCTCAATCAGCTACTGATTGAGGTGCTGTTTACTGCTGCCACTGACTGATAGTAACAAATAATTAGGTCACCCACGCATTTAAGCCAGAAATGTGACTAGGCACCTTGCTGAACCAAGGACCTGCATAGACTTGCTCTTTGAAGACAGGATACTCCTACAAGGTCACACTCCCTCAATATTAATGGTTCATCTGCAAATTACTGAGATAAAATCTTTATTTCCACTGTGGAGGAGTTGGAGGAAACTTCCTTTGCTTCTAGCATCAGCAGAGCACCAGCCTCTGTACACTCCTTATGTCACATTGAGCCAGAAACAGGAGTAGCTTGTCTCCCACCTTCTTCCTTTCTGATTCCTCTCTCACATACCTGCAGCCAGCACAGAAGCTTTGAGAAGTAGAAGAAGAGAGTGTTTAATATCCAGTCGTCTAAAAACTATGGACAAAGAGAACAACTTATGGTCCCTGGTGTGATCATTAACGGCTGTCTGATGGAACATCTCAGGATTGTATGAAACCAAGTAACTTTAATTGTCCTCTCAGGACAGACTTTTTACCTCTTCCACAAAAAATTTAAACTTTTATATTTAGCTTTTTTAAAGAAAGAATATATTTTACTTTTATTAAAATGCATTTAATAAAAAATTGTTTCTAAATATGCTTTTAATAATCCCTTTAAAAATTTTGCCTTCAATGGTCTGTGACATTGAATTTGAAAACACTTTCTTTAGAGTGCCTTTTTAAATTTGGAAAATAGTTTGAGAATATGCCTACTATTTTTTTCAGAACTTTTTTTTACCTTTGCATAACTACTGTTCATTGAAATAGAGCTTATTATCATGACAATGCTTCTGCAAATCTGTAGTTCCTGTTATTACAGGAAATTGCCATGGGGGAAACTGAAAGGATTCAATACAGATTTTTGGAGATCATAGGTTTGGAAAATGAATCTACTACTATCCATGCACTTTTGTCTGAAATATGTGACAGTGTTTCTCATAAGCAAAGCTTTACTTTCTAATTCTTTTAGTCATTTTAATGTATCTTATTTACCCAAGAGTACATCACAAATCCCACATTATTGTGCAACTGCGATACGTGAGCATATCTGGGCTTGTGGATTATTATGATCCTGACTTTATATTCATGTGATAGTTTCACTTGGCTAGCCCTTGGCCAGCAGCCAACACAGCCACTCACCCAGTTCCCCCCCCACCTCCAGGGGATAGGGGAGAGGATTGGGGGGGCAAGGATAAGGAGGCTTGTAGGTTGAGATAAGAAGAGTTTAATAATAGAGAGAAAACTTAAAATAATACTACTAATAATATTAAAATAGTAAAGATAATAATAACAGCAACAAAATATGCAAGTGAATGACACCCAATGTTATAGCTCACCCCCTTGCTGACTGAGCCCGGTCTGTTCCCAGATAACGATCCCGGAGGAGCGACAATCCCGAACCGAAACTGCAATCCCAGAAGAACAAGAGCCCGAGTGAAAGCCAGAGAGAGACAAAAGAGGAAGAGACCCTCACTAATATACTGGACATGACGTGATATGATATGGAATACCCCATTGGCATATCTAACTGTCAATTAAGTTTATTAATTTAAATATTCTTCTCCCCTCCTTAAATCTTGTGCTTGTGGACTAACAACACAAAGTCCTTCACTTCCAATGACAAAAATGTAAACACTGGTACGTTATCAATGTCTATCACAGATTGTCCCAGGCTGCAAACCAAAATATCACTCTTCTAATTACTAAAAAGAAAACCCAGCTCTATTTCAGCTAAAAACCAGGACAATTCATTGAAGCCATATGAAATAAAATAAACCAATATGAAGAAGGATAAGGAATCTGGTTGAGAATTAGCTGGCTTTTATTAGACACAAGATGAATGGTAAGTTTTCTATTCGCTAGTCAAAGGAGAGTAATTTTAGACTTAGTTTTCCAGTGTGAATGTGTAATATTATTTTTTCTTCAGCAATGTTTGTTTTAAATCAGCTCTTTTGACGATGATTTCATTGTTTAGCCCTTTTTAGTCATAAGTGCATTTCTATGTGTGCTATGTGTAAAGGAGCAGTGGGATAGAAGGCAGACCTGTGAAAACATGGGAAACAGACTTGTTTAGGACATTTGAGAGGATTTGTGCAATATGTGTTTGTCTTGGTTTTAATCCAGTTTTAATGGAAACAAACAGTGTCAATGGGAAAAAAAAAGGTTAACTGCATTCAAAATATAAATTCATGAGACCCTCAAGTATCTTGAATTTTATGTGTAAGCTACAGTTAAATCTCAGTTAAATTTGGACTCACTTTTTTTCCTCTCTACTCTACTCCTCTTCCTTGATGATCTTTAATTTCCTTAGGAAGCAAATACTGATATTTTTCATAAAATGGAGCCAAGTTGTGTTATAGCTAAGATGAGACTTCAGGACAAACTGTGGAATTTACCTGGTTAAATGTAGACATAACCTTCCAGGATAATGAAGACCTTAGGCTTGTAATACAAAAAAAAAAAAAAAATCAATAAACCAAAACAAAGTTAAATTCTATGATTTCTTGTTCAAAAATCTGCTAGATTATTTTAGTGAAGACAATAATACCTATAAAAAGCACTCTCTCCTTTAATTCTCCCTTTTCTTCCCCTTACTTTTAAGTCTGGTTGGGAGCTACAGTTGTATTGTATTCTTAGATACAATTTCAGATTGTTCACAGAAGCTGTGTTAAGGTTGTCACAGTAACCTGAGGCAAGAATTACCTTGCCTTTGCAGATTCCAGCTTCAAATCAACTATTATTGCCAAATGAGAGGAAGTTAAACTTTGTGGAACTTTATAAAAGCTGCATGCCTATTAATTCTTCCTGTTGCTATTGACTTTCTCCATTCTAAGTGCTCAATATCAGCGATTTCACTATAGCTAATGTATTGGCTTAGTTGGCTTCAAGTAATGTTTACTCAGTTGGATGAAATGCACAGCTCAAAGATCAAATTAGTTTATGAAATGTTATCCAAAGCTACTTTCCTGTTCCCTAGACGTTTGATACAGAAGCAGAAACTAATGAGTCCCAAAGGCCAGACTCCTAGACTGTTTTTCTCTCCTAACTCAATTAATGATTTTTTTTTCCAGTTTATTTTTAGGGCTTATAAAATCCAGCAATGCACATGTTTGTTCACATTCCACAGAGATCAGAAGAATAAACAAGTATAACAGTTCTGTGTACTTATTTTCCAATAAAAAAAAACAACAAAAAATCCATTTATCTTGAAGCTTGTCATTCAGCAATCACAGAGTTAACATCTCTGGCCTTAGCTCTCTTGCTTTTTCTTAGTTATCTTCAATCCACATGTCTGGGTTTCCCCTATAAAGCTCTATTTGCTGTGTATATACTGAGCCTGATTCTCACCCAGTTTCAGATAGATTTGTTTATCCATCTCTGGCAGCATAGGAAGATCTTAAAGTGAATGGGAAAGGTTCTGTAAGCAGGGTAGAGAAGCTTAGTTGTAAATGAGACCGTGGACTTCAGTTATGGTGCAGATGAGTTTATCTCAGAAAGATAATCCATATAAAAAAATCCAAAATAGTACAGATGGCAGGTTTTTCAAATGAAATCTAATTTCCTCTCAGAAAGAGGTCATAGTCCTTGTGGCTTTGATAGTTTAAAAGCAGAAACTGTCTCCACCGCATTTCTTTCCCCTGAAAACCACTTGAATTTCCTTTTTCATTTAGGGTGTTTTTTTGGAGGAGGGATACATTAACATTCTGCTAGGCAGTGATTGAGTCACTAACACATATGCAAAAGGGAAATGTTACATCTATACTCATGCATATCCATATATGTTTACTTTACCTTAAAGATGGCACTTTGACATTTATTTCAGTTTTAGCAGGTTGGTTTATTGCCTGTATTGGTCTCTTCCACGTGATATGCTCCAAGAATTGCATTGTGTCCTGCACAATTCCACTGTTGAGAGCAACAGTTACTTGCTGATTTTAAAGAGCTTAAAGTCGTCCATCTTCAAGTCACTGTAGCAAAAAAGAGCTATTAGATGACAGATGGTGAGTCTTTACATAAAAAAGTAAATAACTTTTATTATTTTTTTTATTCTAGATTTTCCCTCTGCAGTTTGATCATAGTAGGGAACAAGAAATTTATTTTTCATTCAGAAATATGGACACTGTTATACAAATAAAGAAATAAAAAGTGCAGTTTGCACATAAGGTCTGTCTGCTGTACATCTGGGTTCTGCAGCTGCTTTCCCACACTGAGAGATTTAACAGTTTTCTGTTTCTTGATCGATGATACTTATACTACAATAAGGTCAATAGTATCTAGAGAGGTGCTGAGCAGGGATCCTAATGAGATATTAGAATGTGCAGTAAATAAGAAAAAAATATTCTTTTTTCTTCTCTTTGGAAGAACAGAATAGTTTCTAAATAAAATGTTTATGCACAGATTGGAAGGAAATGAATACAAATCCACATTCTTTAGTCCTTTGAATCTGAATGAGAAATAAATTTATAATTGTTAGATATTTTCACTTGTGCAATGTAATTTACAAAGTTTTAAAGATTATTGTGAAGGCACCCAAAATGTTGATCCTGAGGATTCATCAGTTTGAGCTCATGAAAAGAGCAGACTAGTAATTAGGCATTGGGTTCATCTCACCCTTGATGTAAAAGAGAGATAAATGGTTTATCATTTGAAGAAAGACAAAGTAAGTACTGTGTAGTAATGCAACATATACATGTTTTCAGTCATAACAGTATATGCAGCTTTCTTGGTTACAATCATTGTAAGCAACATTAAATTCTATTCTTAATCTAACCAAGGTCTATATTAAAAATAGTTACATTCTAGACCCACAGTTCTGATTGAAAGCCTGTTCTAGCATCTCACTGTTTGCTTATTTAAAAACCTTTTCTAATTTTGAGGCTAAATATATTCATGGACACTTAACATCTGTTTATTTTTCTGGGATAATCTAGTAGATTAACTAGTTCCTAGTGGTAAGCTGTCCTCCTGATGCTTGAATTGTATTTCTTGAGGGCAATCTTATGTCCTACCAGTTGGGTTTGGTTTTTTTTAATTTTTTTACAAAGCTAAAAAACTAGGCTGCTTTAGGTCGTCATTATAAATCATACCTTTATGCAAAACCTGATATCTATCCTTCTTGTTCCTGCTGTTGTGACCAGGATGAAGAGTAGAAATATGTGAGCAGCTTTTAACTAAATAGCTTGAGTATGGGTAGCAGTCTTAAGAGTAATTTAACCCATACCAAACTATTTATTGTTGTAGTTGGACTGTTCACAGTACCCAGGCTTGCTAGGCTAAAGCTAGTATTCCTACGCAGCACTCCATCATCCTCTGTGACTGCAGCTTAGAGGTAACTTTGGCCTCCTCTCATAAGATCAGCGTGCTGTTCCTCTGAGCATCCTAATATCCCTTCCTTGAAACCAATACAACCAGGGTGAATCTTTCTTGAACTTGGGTCTGGAATGTCAAAAATTATTCCTGGGAAGTACATCTAAGATGCCATTAATATGTTCCCACTGAAGATACTTCCGTTATAATAACATCTATGTTTTCAGGGCAGCATCATTTTGAATCTTTATATTACTTTGTCATTTCCCAGTATGGAACTATTGTTTAAAGCAAAAATCCTTAGAAACATATTAATGAGTTTTTATTTTTGTGTTAATAAGTGTGATGATGCTTCTGTTGCTGCCATCCTTGACGTTACCCAGATCTTTCTTGTTTGTTAGTCCATTCTTACTCTGCATTGGCAGATAGCTTTGTTTTACTGGCAGATTTCATTAGCTCTTTTCCAAACTTCATGTTGCAGTCAGTAATGAAATATTAAGTAGTTGTAAGAATCAAATAAATACCTTACTGAGTCAGACTAGTGATCTCTTTACCCCAGTGCTATGCCTGCAGCAGTGGCAGTAGGAGATGGCATTTACTGTGATGTTTTGTGGCTCATGCTAGACCTAAAGCTAATTTCTCCCTCTAGGTGAAGGTGAACTCCCTCTAGGTTGATCCTAGTCCTGTCTAACACAGCAGATATCTTCCAACTTTCAATTCTTCTGTGCGTTCCTTTTTTTTCCTAACTAATAATTACCCATGTGATAGATGTATTGTAGGACTGAAGTTGTTTCATGATGTGAATTTTTCAGTGTTATTTCAAAATCAGCTTCTGTATTCAGGTCTCACTCTTCTGTCATTCCAGCAGAATGGAAGAAACCTCAGTTACTTGATGAACAGGCAATACTCTCACCCATTTGCCTTTGAGTATAGCTTTTATCACAGAGATAACATGGTAGATACTGGGGTAACAGATTTAGATGAGCTTAAAAATATATTTAACTTGGTTTACACCTGCATATTTTGCCCTAAATATCAGTGACCATATATTAATATACGAATATATGTATTCATATATGTCTTCATATTGTATAAATATATGTTAATATACATCAGTATGTCTATTAATTACATATATATTGATACACAGTGATGGGGTAGGACTGACTCAGTGTTACCTGAGAGAAATTACACAACCTTCAGAGTCCCCGTTAACACATTTCTTTGTAAGGGCAAATTCTAGCAGATGTCTGAATATTTCTGAGGTTTGGTTTATACCACAACTGGTATGGAACCAATTCATATTTTTTCTGAAAACAACTTCTTCAATATACCCACAGAAAAAATGTGTCTCTCTTTGTTCCTCTCTAGTCTCTCTACATTTCAGAATTTGAACCTTATAATGTCTGGGTGTGGCATAAAAAAGGTCTGTAGCAGTTTCTTTAAATCTCAATTAATTTATTTTTTCTCCATTCTTCCATCATTTGATTTCACTTAGCTCACATTATCCAGAAGTTTCATACCATTTTTATTACTAATAATCTTATTTAAAATAAGAGTTAAAAGTAGTATCTGATTCACTTATCTGATCTGCTTAGAAAGAGGTAACATTCATCAGTTTGTATTACAGCCAGTTATTTTATATGGCTTTCTCCAATGGAATGATATTTTGTGCTAGTTACTAGAGTTACCTCTACACAAAAACAACTTTTTTTTTTTTTTCACTTTCTTGTGGATTCTTATTATAAGTAATTAGTCTCCATTCATTTTAAAAAGGAGATTAATGCTGTGTATGTGAGGGTTCAGCTGTGGCTATATGAAGCAGTTAGAAAAGGGTATGGTAATTGCCTGCTTTTTCTCTCTCACTGCTGCTGAAAGGAAAACAAAACAAAATGAAGCCATAACTTCTAATATCTGATTACAGGAAATTCTTGATGCATACATTTGATTTTGCTGCATGAATCTTCATTAATCTAGTATCTGCTCACACACTGAGAGTCTGGCATAGAAAAATTTGAATATGCTTCTTTATGAGGCAACTTGAGTAGTGCTTAAAATCCTTCCTGACTCTGTTAACTTCTGTTTGGATTCACATTCCTAGAAGAACTTACCCAGACAAAGCATTTGTAGTATCTGTAAACATTTGAAAAAGCTGAAGTGTGGGTTAGGGGTATACATGTATAGATTTAGGGCAAATCAAAATTGATTCCAAGTAGTACATCTCATGAACTAACAATGTCAGGGCAAATGCTACAGTTCTAGCTAGAACACTCAGTGCTTATCATCTTGATTCTCTGTTGTCTTGCATGTCTATGTACTTTATTAACTGCCGAAATATCAGGCTAGTTTTGCAGCTTTTCGCTGAATATCTCTGTTTCATCTTTGTCACTGTGATTACATCTATGTAAGGTTTGCCATAAACATCTCTTTCTCTGCGTGGTTTCTTTTTATGTCATGGTAGGTTTTCTGTCTCTATTGCACCTAAACTCTAGAATGCATAACAAGGAACACTTTATATCAGTTTATAAATGAATTAACTGTCAGCTGAAAGCTGAAACCATGCAATAAAAACAATTGAATTGTAAACTGTGATACAGTTTCTCTCTTCTTTCTAGACCAGAATTCTTTGTTAGGGACTTCTAATTTTCTTCAGTTTTCTTCTGGAAGGAGGAGGGAAGTGGGAGGTTGTACTTGAGCTTCTGTTTTGCCATGGGGCTCATCATTCTAAAATCAAGTGAGCGATTTCAGTACAAAGCTCTTTGATTATGCAACAAGAAATAATGTAGCAGCACAATTGCCTCAAATTCATGGAATTATTTTAATTAACTCACAGTGATGTTTGCCTTTAATACATACAAAAAAGAGCAAAGAATTTATGCAAATTAGGAAAATTACATTGAAAATATTTCTATATGTTATCTGATTTTTCTCCATAGGCAATGTGGAGTTCATTGTTGCCTGAAATGGCTATGGCTACAGCTCTAGCATCAATGAGAAATGAGGTTCAGGGTATTCATAAGGCTCAGACAAGGAATACAAGAGAGATGATATTGTGATTAAACTAACAGCAAGTCAAAAACTGTGCAAGGAAAAAAGGCTGCACACAACCCAGTAGCAACTAGTAGAGGTTTACTAATGATTTCTCTGATGATTTTCTAACTGGAGTTAGGTTGGAGATATAACCACTCTATATAAAGCTGAAATTTCAGGGTGAAAAAATAAGATCCTAGTTTTTCTGTGAAAATAATAAAAAAGAGAGGGAGATTCCAGTAGATCAAATAAACCAGCTGCGATACACATCCTGGGGCAAGAGAGAGCTAATTCAGCATGCAGAGGGCTGTATTTCTTTGATTTCTGTGGGAAATTCCACTCTGATGTGGAGAAATGTTTCTCAGAGGGAACTTACACTCAAACAGGCATGTTCCTGTGAAAAGCTTTGATTTTGAGGAGTCATTATTTTCTCCCTCCCTTAAAAAACCTTGCTCCTTTAAAAAACATCCTTCAACATCCTCAGCTGCGAGCAGGTTTATGAGGAAGTGAAGGACTCAGTCCCAAGGAGATCTATTCCTTTCTGGAAAGAATGAGGTGCTACTGCTTGTGGTTGCAGAGTACCATGGGCATTTTTTTTTTTTTTTTTTTGAGAGCTCCTTGGAGCAGTCGCATCAAACATATTTATATAGGTAATGTTACTTCTATGTCAGTGGTGCTGTATTACACAGCTGAACATCCTGATGAGTTATATAAGAGAACCTTATGCACAGCAATGTACAGAGTGAAAACTACCAGCCATTTTTAATTTTTGTTAATATCATAAAGCCAGAATATTTAACAGAAAAGAAACCAACTGAAACTATCTAGTAACCATGAGCACCACTATTTATTAAGTTAACACTTTTCTCATTCACTGCCACGTGTAAAAAATGCATATTTTAATGTCAAAAACATTCCATCTGTTATCAAGGATTTTTTACAAGTATTTGAAAACCTGTGACATTACAAAAATGTATCATATTTTATCAACACTATTACTGATTCTTGCAGATGGCTGTGAAAAGGCCACTGTTTTGCTAGAGGCTAACAAATATTGCTTTCTGTATCATAAGTCGTGGTAACGCAAACTAATGATGACATTTAGCTTTGGAATATGTTTTCGTTTAGGTGACCAGAATTTTTATGGTGCACTTGGCAGATGCTAATTTAAGAAAAGCAAAAGCAATGATCACCATTTGATTTATTTTTGCTACAGGTGAACCCTGCAATTTAGCTCTTGTCAGCATGCAAATTAAAATTGTCTTATGCTGTTTAACTTGGTTAGATAGTGTTAATGTGATTGCTTATGCACCTTCTGTCTCATGGACTTGAAATGCTCATTTGAAGCTCATCAGCAATGAGCTATCTTTGGTGACTGCTACTGTAAATGTACTCTGGGGAAACTGATTTAAGAAACTAGGGCTTTTCAAGGTAAATGTTTTGTGTTGCTTCATTCCAATCTTCTCTGAATTCATCAGAATCCTATTTAAAGATCCCTATCTGCAAAGTTTGTGGGCTGTCACTTTGCATGTTAATTCTCATCTTGCTACAAACAAATATGGCCTTAAGAAGACTGAACCAAAGCACTTGCCAGATATTCAACCTCTAGTGAAAAAATCCCAACAAACCTGTGTTAGAGGAGATGTTTACAGCACAGCAGAAAGAATCAGAATTTTGCATCATGAAATCCAAGACATTCATACTTGTTTAAAAAAGAAAAAAGAAATTTAATTTTAGAGATTTTTAGCTTTTTCTTACTGAAAGGCAATGAGCTCCACTCAAGCTTCAGACACTAACCCTTCTACTCAGATAAAAATCTTTACTCATGAGGATTTTTTTCTCCCTCTTCCTCTCTTTCC
>NW_010311390.1:74699-99337 GCF_000700745.2 Antrostomus carolinensis
TATGGAAGGGCCAGAATATCTGTTTGCTTAGCCCTGGTCTCTGGGAGGGGTGGTGTTCCCCTCCCTCCTCTACATATTGCTGGTGGAAATGAATGGTGCTGAGCTGTCATTCATTTAGTCCAATGTTAGACAGTAATCAGAAGATCATGTTCTTCAGGAAATTCTAAAATTCAGAATATTTCCTACCTTTTGGAAAAAATCAAGTGTATTTTGAGGTTTGGGTTTGTTTGTTTGTTTGTTTGTTTTTAATTAATGGCAATATTTAATTCAAATCTTTAAAAGGTGAAAGCAAATCTTTGAGCTTACTACGTGGAATTTAAAGGTCAGTTCTGACACTCTATTGATGCTGTCAGGAATTAAGAGTTCTGAAGCCACAAGGAACAACGAATAAATGAGGAGCTTTGCAGCCCACCATCTTAACCCCAAAGGTGTCCAGCCTTTTGTTGGTTCCTCCAGATGGGCGAGGAAGCTGGCTTGGTCTAGGGTTTGTGGGTCTCCCAGACACCTTACTACATAGCTTTTCTAATATCAGGGCTTCCAAATCCTGTGGCAGATGGGGTTTTGGCATGAAAACAGCAAAAGCTTGTGATTTCCAATATAAGGGCATGGCACATGATGAGACTGCCCTGGAACCAGGCAAAGTCAGGCCAGCCAGTGCCTGTGAGACTATGCACTGGCAGAAGCAGTGACAGATTTCCAGCCAAACTCTGTGGGTAGCTCAGTGAGAGTTTTGGGGAAACATTGTTTTCAACAAATTAGCCTCTTCTTAGTCTGAGAAGTAGTCAGGAGATTCTCCATCAGCTGTAGATCAGAGGCCTCTGTGGCACTCCACAGGCTTACCCTTGTCATCACTTTTGCTTGAGGTTCACATTATGCCCCAGGGTACGTGCATATGGGAAAAGCATTCAGTGGTGGAATATCATCAATCTGTAAAAAATAAATGATTTTATGGGGGAAAAAAATTCAACTTCACCAAAATGAGACAGGAAAAGGTACAAGTGATTGAGTGCTTAGAAGGCTGGGACTCCGGCATTTTGAAAAGGCTGCTTTCTTCTTCATTCCTTTCAGACCTAGATGATGTGGCTCAAGTTTTCCAGTTTCTAGCCAAGTCAGGGGCTTAGACAGTAGCAAAGTGCCTCAAGTTTAAGCTGTAAGGAGAGCAAATGATAAATCATGTTGAGGGAGCAGAGCACTGAACACTTGGCGTGTATTCCTCTGTCTCTTTTATTATGGAATCTACCCACAATTGTTTTCCAAGAAAACCGTAGTTTGGGGTGAAGTCAGGTCTTTCTTGGAGCTGCAGAAATTCAGGAGCCAAGTGAGCCTCTTAGCTGAGGCACACACCCAAGTATGTGCTTGACTCCTTCTCTGGACACAGCCAAAACCAGAGAGATGTTTATTTTGGATGTTCCACTGTGTTATGGCAGCAGACAAGCACGTTTGCAGAGTATTTGGAAACTGTGGCTTTTTAATTTTTCTACGTTTCTTAGGAAAGGATATATTGTATTTATTTTCTCCCTCATACATAGGAAGGTTCATATGGTAACACCCTTCATATCTTAATTCTCCTGATGATAGAGACTGTCTATCCATCACAAGGTCAAAGGTAGTCAACAAGATAGATCTCATCATCAAATTAATTAATCACTAGTTTTGGAACACATAATATCCACACATACTTTTTAAATACAGGGATAGGATCAGATTTATGACATTAAATGAACAAAATCATCTTTCCTGTGTGATTGGGGATGTTCATCACAGACTGTGAAGCTTGTTAGCTTGGATCCAATAGTTAAAGCCAGGTTTATGTCTTTATGAAAGCTGTGGGACAGAAGGCAATATTTGGTCTGAGATAATTTGTATATGGTTTATAGCTAAGAAAAATGTGGTTCTTTGCCTCTACCTAATCCAAAGAGCGTTTGTCTTCCTAAGTGTGTTGGTAGCAGACAAATGCCATAACAGCTGTGGGACCTTGGCTTCAGTTTAAGTAGTAAGAAAACCTGGTTGTTTTAATTTAGCCAGTCCAGTAATCAACAATGTTTCAGACATTTCATGTTTCTGCAGTGAGGAATCCTGATTAAAATTGTGCAGCTTTTATTCAATTAAACAATGAAATTCTATGTGGTTAACTTCAAATTAGCTGCTTCGATACATCCGCACAAAGAAGTTTCCAAACAAATCATGATTATTCAAATGGTGAATACGATGAAAACATCATGCAAATGGTGACCAGAGTATTTTAGCAGTTTTCTTTATTTTTTTAATAGGAGGCTGCGACAATCAGACGGCCATATAAATAATAAACAAATATATTAATTTTTAGCTTTAGCAAGTGGCAGTTAATGTGAAACAATCAGCACTGAAAAACTTAAAAAGACAATAATACAGTAATTTAAGGCCTATAATTACTAATATAAATAAGTAATTTAAATTTATAATTTAAATAAGTGATTTAGAAAAAGAAGTACAGGCAGTGGAAATGACCATTTGAACATGTACTAAAGATTCATAAATAGCACTTCAGATTTAGTTTGCCTTCAGTATTAAATTTTTGCTCAAATCTTATCAAAAGCTTTCTAAAATAATACTAAAATTTTTTTGCATGCTTTTTGCCTCTCGTTGTGTACATTTATAACACTAGTGAAATTTTTTCTTTTTTTTTTTTTAAATCAAGTCCACTATCAATCAAGGACCCAAACCTAGTCACCTTTAAGAGCTACTGGGAAGATTTCCCTTTGATGTGTAGTTTTTTGTGTCTTTTTTTAGGGGGAGCTATATTTGAAGAGACTTAAAAAAAATATTAAGGTTGCTATGAGTGTTAGAGGACTGACTTGTATCAACAGTGACTGTTCCCCACCAATGTTTATTCACTCCCTTAAGGCTTGCACTCTACAGAGATCCCAGTAGAGATGCCTTGTTAGGGGAAGACCCCGCTTTATGACCACAGGATGGGGGCAGGAAGGTTACAGCACATCACACATGCCATTCCTTTTCATGTCAGCCCAGTGGGATAACAGGCGATAACCATAAAGTTGGATATATTTCAAAAATGTATTTCAAACAAGGTCAGGCAGACAAAAAGCAGCAACCTTGCCTAAGATTTGTGGAGTCTGAAGTACCTGCAATCCTGAAGCAAAGGGTCACCCTGTAACAGCTGTAACGCCTAAAGAATATAAAAAAAAACCTGATTTGTCTTCATCAGTCAAGAGGAACTGAAAAGACATGAAGCCTCAACAGGCAGAGCCTTTTGTCCTCTCTGTTGCACACAACTAATCGTGGTCAGACCACTTGAGCACATACATTTAAGAGCTTGTTAGTGTGCAGACATGAGAGAATGAGTGAAAGAAAGCTGTGAGAGAATGAGCCTGACTGGGTAAAATTAATCTGCCTAGAGATTTCATGAAATAAAATCACCCCTCACTTCCACAATCTTGTCCTTGAATTTTGTTACACTAATTTCCCTTGGATCATTTTAACAGGTAATCTGTATGATGTTGATAAAAATATAGCCAGTACAGGTGAGAGAGGACACTGAGTGCTCCCAGTTTTTCTGCAGCAGCTTCTCTTTTCTGAGGAGATGAGGATGCCCTACAAAAGCACCCTCTGAAACTCTCCTTTGGTTGCAGAGTGTGCTGTGGAGCAGAAATGAGTACAATCAGAAAGATTGATGCTCTCATTGAAAAGCCCCTTTAAAGCACCCTCCCACACACATATTCCTGCTTATATCACAGTGAGTTTAGCTACTAAGTAACTAAGAATAATAGAGTCTGATTTACTGCTGTGTTGCTCTAACTCTGGACTCAATTGAGTTAAACAGGCATAAAATTCAATAGTGAATAAATCCATAATATGTGCCTACCCATATAAGTCATTTCCCAAGAAAACGTAAGCATCCTAAATATGATCTCCTCCATAAATGACAAAAACAGAAAAATGAATTCTGCTTATGACCATTGTTGCACATCCAGAGAGACATTTTAAACTGTTTCTTCCCTGCTACATGGATCCCACAATACACAATCCATCAAGTAACTCCTGCACATGGATATTGTCTCAAAAAGAGTGATTGTAGAATTATTTCCAATACTTATCTGTTTAAAAATTTCCACCCAGGATAAAGCAAATGCAGCCCAGCTGCTTCTCCTGGCTGTACTCATCATACTGACTGTAAGCAGATTATGATAATTATGATGGAAATTGCAGGAACTTGCCTTCTAATTAAAATGGAAATGGAATTTACAAAACAAATATGTAACAAACTGTGCTTTCTCCTACAGTAAAATAAAATAAAATAAAATAAAATCTGCACAAGTGCTGCCAAATGTTATTTTGTGCTGACATCAGGAGCAGGAAGGGTAGGCTCCTTCACACTGTTTATCAGCAACGGACAGGCCGAAGTGCAAAAGGCAGCTCTCTGCCTGGAAGAAAGCTTAGCCAGGGAGTAATGGCTTTTGCCTTTCTTTGAAATTCAGGTTGTGCAGTATTTCTATTGTAAATGCGTTAATGCTGTCTGGTTGATAGGAACTGAATGGACAAAAAGCAATTGGCATTTATCCTGAAAGGCTATTTTAAGCAATTGGAACAGTATGAGAGGAATCAAGAAGACTGGAAGAAAGGAACACTGGAGCAGTAGGAAAAGACTTAGAAAAAAAAATCAAGGAAAGAGCTAGAGCAAAGGTGTGAGCTAGGAAGCGTACTGGCTATCCTGAAAAAAAATATGCTTTATAGCAGAAAGCTCACTTTTTGTGGAGACAGTGAATTCTATTACAAAGTGGTGTAAAAGTGTTTTGACAAACAAGTAGCAAAACAAGGATTTCATCAACAGTTTCAACTAGGAGTTTAATTGAAAAAAGAAAAAAAAACCCAAAACCCAACACCCCAATAGTGGAAGATACCTGCAGCCTATATTCAGTGGTGCAGTTAAAAGAAAGGAACTTTCTCAGTCAAATATAGCTGTGGAGTTCACTCTTCCAGCTTACGTCCTGCCACTGCAGATACTGTACCTTGCTTCTGACATCCTTTGTTGCTTGAAAGTGCCTATGTTACTGGGCTGTGAAGAGAGTGTCTTTGCTTTGTGTTCCTGCTACAACAGGAGCAGACACCTGGCTCTGATCCATCCGGGTGATTATCAGTGTACAGGAGGAAGACTGATTAAAGGGGGAATAACTGTACACCCTCTTTGGGAAAGCAGGAAGAGGAAGGAAAATTTAAAAATAGGGCCTGTGAACGCTAACAAATAAGCACACCCTTGTCAGGTCTATTATCAGGCATCATATAGATTTGAACTGCCATCTGTCAGGCAATCCAAGCCTTTTCTATTTGTTCCACTAAAGGTGTGTAAAAGGACTCAGAGAGCATAACAACAAAACTTTCTTTCAATTTGAAATTAAACTGAGGAGCCTGTACCAGATCCATAGCTGACTTGTATTCAGAGACCTTGGATCACATTTTGTGAGAACCTGGTTCATCTGCTCACAGATCTATTTACCAGGCTTTGCCTCAGGCAAGCCTTCTGTACCCCTGTGAACTCCTTACTAAGATATTACATAAAATAGGTAGCAAAGGGGTGTTGATTTTATTTGAACTACCTGAAGTGTGAACTCACTGGGAATTTTTTTCCTGACATAATATTTTTTCTCCATGAACTGCAGATGTCCCTGAAGCCACCCTGACTTAGCCCTCCTTCTATACTTGTTTTGTGCACTGTGACCAAACTTTGACAGGAATAAGGATGTCTTCAGTCAGGGTAGATTACTCTCCTCCTGGTCAGAGAAATGAGAGAGGGGTTTGAACTCTCTCAGTGGAGAGGAGTTTTTTCAGATGTACCCTAACCCCTTGGCTAATATAGAAAACTGGGCACATTGTCACGTCCAGAAAATACCTCAGTTTTTATAAAGTCTGATAATCTGTGCCCCAGATACAACCAAAGAACTTATTTCTTCAGAAACCGTGTGAATGTCCCCTCCCTGGAGGTTTTCAAGGCCAGGTTGGATGAGGCTTTGAGCAACCTGATCTAGTGCTCATGGCAGGGGGGTTATAACTAGCTGATCTTTAAGGTCCCCTCCAACTCTAACCATTCTATAATTCTATGAATATTTTGAATTACTCCTTTATAAAGGACTCATGAAGGGTACAGTCTATTCACCAGCCCACAACATTGCTACTTCCTCTGTCACTGGAGCCCAGAATTAGTGGTAGTAATGAAAAATTGCTTTCTGTCTTGAAAGCACAATGAAGTCCTGAGAGCATTCATAGATGGTCTCAATTTGTAAAAAGTACACCCTAATTGTACTAAATTATGGTCTTTTTGACTGACTACTATGCACCACAATTTCCCTAAGCTCACTATGATGCAAATCAAAGTATGATTTAAAACTTATTTTTTGTGAACATATATTACTTAGTAAAAAGATTTCAGGTCCATACTGATCCCATCAGCTTCTTACTAGACATGAATGTTTGACTCTCTAAAGTTTGTGATTTTTAGGACAAACCGCTTTGATTATATTAAATGAATGCATCCAGACTTTTTAGATCCAACTATTTTATTGATTATAGCTCTGAAGTTCTCTTGAAATGCTTATAAAAATCAGGCTTCATTCAAAAATTTTGTGTTCAAAATTAAAGATCAGTGGACCAATTCAGTATTGTTTGTTTTGGGGTTCCCATGTTACCTAGAAAATCACTTGTTTTACTGGGGTAAGGTGAAAAACTACGCTATTTTTAATTGTGCTAATAATAGTAATTAGTAACTGGTTAACAGTGGACCAGTCAAAGCACTGTCATGCTACATATTTCTTATTTAATCTTTTATTTGTTGTAGTAATCTTATCTTCTTTATCCTTTTATTCTGAGATTCTTCTGCTTTTCACATTTCGGATTTTTACCCTATGATTTAGGCAGGTAATCACTCAACACAACAGATGACAGATTTAACTTCCATTTGCTTAGCCCCTGATGCCCCATTGAGAACCTTTACTTCATTATGGTCTGATAAAATATTGATAATTCTCTGCTCCATGACTCCATGTAGATATTGCTTCTGTCCATCTATTTTAGTGAAAATACTTTTTAATTCTAATTTTGAGAGCTATATTTTGTATTTCATGTGTTACTTAATTATTCTACATCAAAGAAGAAAATAAATATGGACTAGCTGTTGTTTTTAAATGATTAGTGGTAGATATTTCCTTCTTCTTATAACATCATCATCTTGTCCACTAAGTATTGATATGGAATATCTGGAAACAGTAAAATTAATTCTGAAAGAATCTTTCACTACCATAGAATCATAGTACCATAGAATCATAGAAAGGCTTGTGTTGGAAGGGACCTTTAAAGATCTTCTAGTCCAACTGCCCTGCCATGGGCAGGGATATTTTCCACTAGATCAGGTAGCTCAAAGTCCCATCCAGCCTGGTCTTGAACACTTCCAGTGATGAGGGATACACAACTTCTCTGGACTACCTGTTACTGTGTCTCGCCACCCTCATCATAAAATGCTTAGTCCTTATGTCCAATCTAAACTTACCCTCTTTAAGTTTCAAATCATTGCCCCTTGTCTTGTCACTATAAGCCATGGTAAAAAGTCTCTCTCCACCTTCCTTATAAGCCCCTTTTACCTATTGAAAGAGCACAGTAAGGAGTCCCTGAAGCTTTCTCTTCTCGAGGCTGAACAACCCCAACTCTCAGCCTCTCTTCATAGGAGAGGTGTTTCAGCCCTCTGATCATTTCTGTGTCCCTCTTCTGGACCTGCTTCAACAGGTCCATGTCAGTCTTATACTGAAGGCCTTAGACCTGGATGCAGATGCTCCATTGTAGAATGTCAGTAGATTAGTTAGGCTCTATGATTTGCTCAAACATGATGCCTCAAACTGAATACTTTTGTGGTAGGTTGACTTTGGCTGTCTGCCAGGTGCTCACCAAGGTACTCTGTCACTCGTCCTGCTCAGCAGGATAGAGGGGGAAAATACATGGGGTGGTTAGAGAAAAGCTTCTGTAGAGCAGTTATTTTCTTTCTTTTTTTTTTTTTTTTTTAACATGCCACAGAATCATGTCAGAGTCTTTTTGTAGATAGCTGCTGTTGCATGGCAAACTTAATCAACCCAAGATGAATTTATATATAATTATATTTTAATCTTGGTTACATTATTTCAGATAGCACTTCAGATTTTGCCTGGAAGACCTAATCAAAGTCACATTATTATAATAATCATTAAAATAAGAAATCTTAATATTTTTTCTCAATATTTTAAACTATCTATTATTAAAAAGACCAATTTTCACTGCAGTAGTGCCTAGGAAATTCAGCTCCAGTCCAAAACCAAATTGTGCATGATACAGTGTGGGACATCACCAGGTTTTAGAAAAAGAAAAGAGTAAAATAAAAGTAATTTTTACGAATCTCTATTTGCACTCAGCAGAAGGATAATGGTCAATGGCTTTAAATATGAATTGCTGGATATCAGAAGAACAACAACCTCAGGACAAAGAATATTTAAATGCCCTCCTGGGAAATTTGGGACAAACAGAGAGTTCCCCAATGCATGGGTCTTCCTGTGAGCCCTAAAAGCTTTACAGAAACTTTTTCCTGTGAGAATTTGGTGAGGCTCCCACTAATCAAACTAGTTAAATGTCTAAGTTCTGTTCAGGCAGCCAGAATGCTCTTGACTATCCCCAGGCTGGGTGCTTTCTAACTGGCTGTACCACCTATGGTTACATGAATGGCAACCTGAATTGCAATAGGAATGTATTTGGAGTGAAGAATGTAAAGGCAAAATCCTCACTCTGTTAATGTTATTGGGACTTTTCTATGTATCTTTTGGCAACCAATGAATTACTCTGTCTTCATGTTGCCTGTACTGTTATCATATTCTGGCTTTAGATTTCTAAAGTCTATGACAGCAATGACTTATGGCCTGAATGCCTACCCTTATTCACATGAGCAGGCATGTGTCCTACATCTATTCATTTTCATCTCCCGTGAACTTACACCCACAGCAGTGTTTTCATACAGCAATGTTTTAGTACCTCAGTGTTTTCATACCTATGCCAAGCTCTCAGTGGAAAATGAAGATGCTCATGGAGTCCTGTAGCACACAGAAAGGAAATGAGGAGTGATGACATGTAGCTGCCATACATATGGCATCTTAAGTACAAAAGATTTGTACTTAAAGTTTGTACAAAAGTACAAATACCTGCAAGAAATACTATTTCTGGGGATGTCAAGACATGTCTGTTGTAATGCCAGTCTTCTATGTTTTACTTTATTGCCTCAACCCCATCCCCACAGGCACAAACCCAACCTTGGTCTGAGTTCCCCAGCACCAGTAAGATGAAGGGATTTCTTTCCACCTTGCTTCTAAAAATAGAAGTTGGAAATCCACATGGGCTCTGGAAAGTTGTTTGGTTGAGGTTTTTTCTTTTCCTTTGGATTTTCTTTACTGTAAGGAAGAAATAAAGACATCAAATGCCAAGTTCTGCATCCAGAGCAACACCAGGAGCACAAGGAGGTCTAGAAATGCCCATCACAGAATATCTTTCCAGATATGCACTCTGGTAGGTAATTGTAAGAAAAAAAGCTCACTTTGGCAAATAAGCTGCTGAAATGGCTAACTTAAACAATTGAATAGCAGTGTCTGTGTGGAGCAAACACTAATGATTATTATTTTTCATTCTGCAAATACACTAGAATTATTTAATGAGGAAATCTTAATGATGTTTTTTGCTTTTTTTGTGATTTTTGAATGCTGGATCTGCAGTCACACAATCTTGTGAATTAGTGTTCCTTCTGCTGCAGTGATAATACAGTCTGTAGATACTGTTAACATATAATTTAATTTTAATCATTCACTGAAGGATAATTTCTGCTTTCATTAGAGTCAAAGTCTATAATTTGAATAGCTAAAGTTATTGCAGCATCAGAGTCCCAGTGTAGTCTTTTAAAAATAAAAATACATTCTTGTTTTGGTGATTGAAAAAAAAAGTGAACAATCATTCAAAAATTAAGTCACTCATGACTTTCCTTAAAAATCCTCAAAACACGTGACTTAGCTGAGTTAGAGTCATGCATATGTGAAAATACAATGCGATGCAAATGCATAAAATGGGGAGAGTTCCAGCTTCTTTGCCTTGTCTTTATTTTTAGCTTGTGCCACAAAGTTTAAAAGCATAATTATGCTAACAAATATACAGCTTTCTCTAACTTGTTTTGGAGCTGGGTCTTCACTCAGACTTCTGTGGGGCCTCCCAGCTCTCTTCTCACTCCCTTCTTATGTCAAAGAAGGTCCTAAACTTTCATATTGCCACTTTTCACTGGCAGACCTGCTTTCACTCATCATCAAGGTGGCTTCTCAGAGAAACTTCTCCCTGGCTGCTGCTTTCTAGGAGCAGAATCAGCCAAAGACACCTTCTTTTGTGTTTGGACCAGATGAGAAAAAATGAGTTGGTTGGAATATTTTCAGAGAAATGTATTTTTGCTGGAAAATGCTGCTTAGCTAAAAATATTAATGAGGACACAATAAATTAAGCTTTTTAATTTTTTTTTTTTTTTGTCAGAGCACTGTTCTCATCAATCTTTATTTGAAATTAAGAGATAGTGAGGCAGAGACTGGAAGAGAGAAGGAGAATAATACAAAACTCTTACCTTTCAATTCAAAGGCTGATATTTCATGAAAGCACTGAAAAGTATTTGGACTTTGTTCTGATGTAGAAAGTACTCAGGAAACGAAATGGCATTCTGCCCAGTTCTGCCCCGTTGTGATGAGTACAGCTGATGAAGAAAATGGCCATACTCCTTTCAGGGAATTTCTTTTGTTCATGTTAATCTCAGAGCTGTTTAATTCAGCTCCTCACTTTCGCACCCCTGCTTGTGCATCTGTCTGCAGGCCCTTGCTACAGTGTGGTTTTTTGCTTTAGAGTAGACTAAAATTGATCAATTGATGAAGCTCATCAATCTCTACTTTTCGTACCAGATGGAGTGCCTAAAGGCTTTGTGCTTGGCCACTACTTGTATTTCCCATTATCCAATTTATCACTCATTACTGAGAGAATTTACTCACAACTGGAACATGCTGCCTGTTTATCAGTTATACAAACAGTGAGACTGCTTGCCACTGTGCAGGGTGCTCCACGCTGAGAACCCCACCAACACTGCCTGCAGTCCTCAGAGGATGTTTCCCTTTCCATTTTACAGGCTACATTTTACTGTATTTTTCTGATTCTAACAGACATTTTTGATGTCCTAATTTTGACATTTAACTTTCCTTTTGTTTGTTCCAGTACACTTTCAGGCCCTGATTTTGCCATTACATTTTCTCTACTAAAAAAATAAGCCTAGATTTGTATTTACATGGATTAACAGCCAGGAAAGGATCTATTTTCACAGTTTTATGACATCTTCTTTTCATTATCGCAATGCAGTTTTCACAGGACTTTCTCAAATGACCTGCTGTACAGGCAATGGCAAATACTGTGCAAAATGCTCCTGCCAAGTGCTCCACATAGTCCACAGAGCTGTAAAATAATGTCAATAAGATGAATGAAAGCAGTGCTAAGTGATTTGGTGGAAATTTTTGCCTTCTGCTCAAAAAGGTCAGAGAGGAAAAGTCTAAAAATTGTATGTCTATATTTTATCTGTCCTATTGCCTAATATTTTGGGATTATATAAAATGTTTCTTAGGTTTTATGTGGTAGGAGGTGATTAAATGAGCACTGGGGTAGGTAAATGAATAACAACGCTTCATCCCTGTTGTAGAGTGCTGTTGTACCCATTGAACAAGTATCGACATGAAAATAAACTTAAAGTTTTATGTGCAACTGGGTTGTATTTGTAGCCTGGTTTCCTAAGAAAATGAGACTACAATAGAGCCTATTTGTGTGTCTAGTCATCCATCTGTCTGTCAGTTCTTCCTCTAGTAGTTTCTCAACCAGCTAATGAAATGTTTGCAGTCTTACATGAAAAGAGGATTAGGATATTGAAAGTCCTTTAAGGTTTAGCTGAAAATCATTATCTAGGTAAGGACTGACAGAGAATTCCAGAGGAAAGGCAGGCAGAAATGCTACCTTTATGCATGGTGGGCAGCAGTGTACCCCAGCCAGTCGGTGACTGTGGATGATTCCTGAGTTAACCTCAGCATGGTGCTTACAGTAACATAACGAACGTGATCATGTTCATTTGCTGGCAGAGGAACAAGCCAAAGTGTTTGCGACATGGTAGTAGGAGGCAGGAGAAATGCTGATTCAGTTCTGGTAGAGTGTTGCTTGTGGACATCCTAAGTCAGAATATGAGGCTTTTGGACAGGTGATCTAAAACACTTGTCCATGTTTTTTTTCTCCTAGGGATGAAGTCTAAATGATGAACTCTGAGCTTCTACTCTTAAGATTTTTCTTGAACATCTATTTCCCTCAAAAAACTACTGCTTTACAGAAGTGCAGTGTGATATATTTAGTGTGTGGGTTGTGTAGTCTTTGTTGTCTTGAAGGCATAGAATTTGCCATAAAATTGACCTGGTATCACTAAGTAGCTTTCTAAACTTAATTATTATATTTAAAATAATTACACTGCTAGTCCTTCAGGGCTCTACAAAATATCCATAACACTGCAATGCTGTCAGCCTTTTGAAACAGTCTTCCTTAGGAAATGCAACTGCTGTCTTTATACCCATGGTAGCCAAATACCCGCAACACGTTGAAGTTTGTTAACTCATTAATTGTTGATCACTTCAACACGAACATTCAGGCAACATATTTATTTGACAATTTGTGACTCCTGAAGTTTCCAAGTGGCTTCTTGGGGTTGCAAAAATATATACCCTGCCATATATACTCCTCGAAGCATGCATGCTTCTTTTACCCACTTTCAATAATAAAGTGCAGTACACTCCTCAAAAAAAATCATATTGAAATAACCCTCCAGACATTACTATTACCCTCACTGCTTCCTGAGTGGAGCAGTGGAGTGGAGCAGCAGAGTGGAACTGGGCTTCCCATTTGAAAAAACAAAAACAACAACAAAACCAACAAACAAACAGATAGCATTTAGGGATAAAAACATCAGACTTCTCTATAAAATATTTTTTCTCTAATAAGAAACTAAGAAACTTGGAGAAAATACCAGAGCAATAACGATAAAAATGATTTATTACAACACTCATTTAGTGCCCAAGCCAAGAAGAAATTGTCATATTTTGAATGTATAATTACATTTTATAAAGGGTATAAATAAAACAGCAGCACTGATCCCCCAGTCAGTGCATGAGCATGTGCCCATATTGAGTGAAGAATATTGATCAGAGGGAAGCCGAGGATGCTCAGTGCTTTGCAGAGGTATATTCTCCCAGCCAGTCTCTGTGTGCATTCAAGAAGCTCACACATTTTTGTATATACAGAAAACTCATACTTCCTGACAAGTACTTGCAAAAATCAGGTCATTAATCTCAACTACATATCATTATAGGAGATGAAGGAACTTCTGCTAATTCATATAAAAGTGTATGAAGTTAACAAAAGTGTTAGCTCAACCTTTGAAGTATGAATGCACTCAACACTGACGTCTAGGATGCCTAACTAGGATGGGTAAAATTGTTTGCATAGGTACTGAGTATGGTGGACAGGTTGTCTGAAGATCTCTGGCTACACCACAGTCCCTAATTTTTTTGGTATGAGAGTTGGGATGCAGTGTCACTGGAGATAGCCCTGTGTGTTATGTTTTCCAGTATGATTAGCTTAGGCTTTTGTGCTAGCCCAAAGCAGCTAAAATGCTCTCAGTCCCAATCTGGTTCAGGAAGCTCAGCAGCAATTTTGATGCCCTCCAGAGAATGATGCAAAGAGGTGAGGGCACTCAGAGCCCCAGGGCAGAATCCCTGACTGCTTACAATAAAATCTTCAGAGGTTATTGAGAGCTAGCTGTGAGCATCAGGTTATTACTGAGGCTATCTGATCAGCAAGTGTGTTTTAGAGTGATAGTGTTTGAATTCACTGCTCTGGGAAACTGCAAAAAGGGAAGAGGAAAATAGTTGAAATCCTGCTGCAAAGGGTGAGAGGTTTTCTAATTTAAGCTAATGCTAAGGCACTGCCTCCTACACAGCCCATCATGGACTGCATTCTCTCAGAAAGGGGCATAACATTTCAGGAGTGTTTCAAGTGCTCTGGACATCCCCATCTCAGAGGATCCTTCAGGGACAACTGAGGCTTGCTTAACTTCCCTAGCAAACTGAAATGTCTTCTGACTGTTCCCAGACAGCTAAATGACAACTGAAGCCCCTGTCTTGGAGGGACCATGTGAAAGCTAGAAGATACCTCATAGGGTTCTTGTTTGGAAATCAAGGACACTGAAGTGGGTGTTTGAGAACAAAGCATTAGTTTGTTTTATAGATGGGGACTAGAGTCTAATGAATTTCATAACACATAGGGGAGACTGTGGTGACTCACATTGCAGTGTATTTGTACCTAAATTACATAAACACAGCAGGATGTCCATATGGCTGAGTAAAAAGAGCTATTTAGTAACTGAATGCACAAACCAAGTGACCCTGATGGCAATCTTTATAGATTATTGTACTGATCTGCTACCTAATGGCTTGGCTGGATCTCCCCTACTGCAGCAAGACCAAAAGGGAAAAGTTACATTCAATCTTTTCTTTCTTATTTCTATCTGCAAGATGCAGCCTTAACAATGTTAACAGTTTCTTTAGGAACAACACTATTTTCCAGGGACTTGTACATTCCGCAACATGCCCCCTTACCAGTGGATGGGCTTTTCATTTCTTACAGTGACTGAGGCTGGGATCAGAAAGTATTCAGAGGGCTAACTGGCAGGGAAATCAGTGCTGGGCACCAGTGAAACTTCCAGGTCTTGGGAAAAGGTTGTCTGATGAACATTGAACTGGCTCCCTTGCACACTTCAGTTTTCTAGTCTGATTTGTGATGCCTACAAAGCATCACATACTAAAGGTTATCAACATAATGAGCATAAGACTATTGGTAGGAGCATTACACCCAATGCTTGAGGGCACAACCTCCTCACATTCCTGTCTCATGCATTGCTGAGCATTAGTGTTTGCTTAGCACTAAGGTATCATATTTATGTCATTTTGTTCAAATGATCTGTTTGTTCTTTAGCAGGTCTGCTTAAAGTAGATCACCCTTTAGTTCTGTCATTAAAAAAAATATTGAACTCAGTATAGAAGTATCATGAAAATTTCATGCTCCAGACAGTTCACCTTTCTTTTCCAAATGAGTAATTATCATATGCTGAGTCTGCCTACATGCTAATTTTTACAGATGTAATGCATATCTGCATGTGGCAGACTGTCATTTTGTGTCTTTGCTTCAGTGTAAGCCATATTTTAAAAATAGAAACATAACTTAATCTCTGACTTTATTCTTAATTTTCTTACAAAATAGTGCTTTTATTGGCTTTTTTTTTTTTTTTCCAATTAAGTTGGAATTTCAAAGGGAATTTTCTTCCAGTGTGTTGTTAGTTGGAGATTGGGGAGAGAGCTGCCTAAAGGGTTATTTTGGTGTTACCTCTCTGTAGTAAATGAATGCCCAGGATTCAAGTACTGTAATACCTTTAGCATATACCAGCTGTTGGAAGATAACACAGCCCTTTCAGCTTGTCAAAGGTGTCACAATCAACCAATTCTTTACAGATAAAAATATGGTCTTCTACTTGATGGGGTGGATTTCTGCCCCAAATAGTAGGATTGATACTCTCAGAAAACACTTTGAAAAGTAAAGAATGTACTTGTACTTCCTAACTATTCAACTACAAAAATGCTTATAAATGGTATTTTTTCAGATTTTGCATATTTTGGACTACAGCAATGTTTGGCACATCACTTTTTTGACTCCTGTAAAGTCACTGCTGCAAATGCTTATGTGCAAAAGTGTCCTTGAAGGCAAGTTAACAGCTGGAAACATAGAGGAAGAACCAGTCCCTTGTGAGCAATAAGCTCTCAGCAAAGAGAATTTGAAGCAATTTGCCAGTTCCTCAGTGGTTCAGCTATGAGCATGTTCTGAGGGAATAATGGGATAGTTATATTTGTATTATCTAAATGACACTTGTAATGCCAGAGAAAATAGCTGCTGCAGCTGCAGGGAGCCTTGCTGGTAACTTCATGCTGCCACTCAGCTCTCCCTGTGGGGCACAATGCCCATCATGGTCTGGGCTTTCTCCGTGGGGACAGGGCAGCTGTGCACTACCTCTCCATATGGAAACCTATCAGCACCAGATATTTACTGCATAAGATGAGGAGTCTGAAATAATTTTATCCATTAATCTGGGCTCCATTTTACTTTTCTTGAAAAAGCCTTTTAAATTTTGCTGAATAACATTCCCTTTTCAATTTTTTGGGGAGTTTTTTTTAACCTGGTCATTGATATAGAAATTTCTAACTACCAAACTGTGTTTTTCTGTTGTTTTGGAGCAGAACTTACATTTTCTGTTAATAAAGTATTTGTATTTTCATAAATAGTAGGCTTCTATTTTTAAAGATTGAACATGAAGTAACTTCCAGACAGCTATAAGTTTCTGTGTGATTTCCCTGTATGCAATTTAAGCGTTGAGTTTGGTGGTACAACTCAGACAGAGAAGGAGTTTCATTGGCAAAATTAGGAGCATGGCAGAATTATAATGTAAGAAGTCTTGCTAGGTATAGTATTTTTCTGTTAAGTGCGAGAAGTCACTGATAAACTAACTTGACTAATCCAGCAATTAGTGAAGATTTTCAGAGTTTCCTTGTCTTGATGACGAAAACTCTGTACACCCCACGCACACCCTGGTTAATTGCTGTCTGTGACAGAAGATTTCTATACTACTCCAAAGTGGTTGCATTGCTGGTATGAAACCTTAGACACTAGAAATTGTTATAGCTATACTCCTCTCCATGGAACAACTCCAATTTAGATAATTTGAAAATCTAACATATAATGATACTAGTTTGTGTATTGCCTGTGGTTCCAAAAACTTGAATAAAGGAACAGGTTTAAAAGAAAGGCTTCATGCTCTGCAGTAGAATTTACAAAGTTTTCTGAATTGACTGAGTTTCATACAGGACAATGACAAGACCTGTGTCAAGTTAAGGCAAAGACCAAAGAGAATGGTGCAACTGAAACCCCTTCACTGAGAGGATTTACTACCTGACTTGGTCTTCTGGTTAAGTGAGCAGCAATGTCAGGTTGTCATCTGATTAAAATCAACAAGGAAACCATGTGCTGACAGCCATATTACCTTTTCTACCTAGAATGTGGATGAAGAAGATCACACTGGTACTTATTCTCTTTTTGAGGTGCTGGGGAACTTGGCTGAGAAGTGAGAAAGTAGATTCCAGTTCAGTCCTAGAGGGGAGGAGAAAAGTGATGAACCTATAGATTCTACCAAGACCTGAAACTGGGGCTCCTTGGAGTGTTTTGGTAGGAGGCACCTTTTACCGCTCTGTGCAAAGCTTGCTTGATGTAAACAGGAACAGGAGACCTGTGGAGAGTGAGAAAGAGAAGGACTAAGGAATGAGAGGCTCTTCTACCTGTCCTGTGGGGTTTTGTGTGTTTTACATTAGATAACCATTGGGAAAACCACAGAAGTACCAGGGAGGGAAGGAACCATTCCTGCGTGAGAGCCCATTTGCCAAGGTATGAAATTATGCTTCTACTGAGACCTCCTCCCTGGTTTTGAATTCCTCTGCATCCCTGTCTATAGAGTGGTGCAGCTGCAACAATGACGATTAGAAAGGTCTCCCCCTGTCTAATGTGTCACTAGGTGACTAGGACAGTCTCCCGCAGACCGACTCAGGGCAGAGGAATTAAATCCCATTTTATTTCTGGGCCCATTAAACATCATCCCTCACCTGCTGTTTCCTTTAAACAATGGTGAGCAGAACTACTGAATCCTGTGCTTTAGCATCAGTGCTCAGAATACACCAAATAAATTGGGACATGACTGTAAGAATCACTTAGTTCGTGAATCATAGAACTTTGAGCAGGAGATAGGTTTCATCAGCCTAAGCAACAAATTCTTTTGGCATGTGGAAAAACATGGCTTTGCAGATAGAAAGCAGTTTTCACTGAAAAATGCAGATACATGTATTGATTCAAGCCTCTGAAAGAGCAAAGTAGAGATTTTCTAGTTTTCTTCTCTGGATTTAGAAATCTAGCACATAAGCAATATTTTGGATCCTGAAAAGTGTCTTCAGGTTCTTTAAAAAAAAAAAAAAAAAAAATTTGCATGATTTAAAAGGGTTGCCCACCTACTGTGAGTCCGTTTTGCTACCTAGTTCTCAAGCTGCCCACAAGATGAACAAGCAGTTGACAGCTTTCTATTGTCAATAAATAAGCATTGCATATTATTGTTTGATGCAAATGCAAATAGAAAGGAAAGAGATTATTGCAAAACCATGAGGAAACACAGTGGTACAGACAATCTGAGATTAGTTTCTGGCATCAGCAATTGCAGGTTTTAAAATTATGTCCAAACAGGTCACAGTCAGAGAATAATTCAGTATGGAGTGCACTTTGTGTAATACACTCATTTCTTACTTGCGTCTGAGATCTTAATAATTAGAACTAATTAAGAAATTATATTTCTATTAATTTAAGGTACTTTTATTAAAGGACAGGCATGAGAAAGATAGCATTTTAAAATCCTATATTAAAAATAGTCAAAGGCATTTTTTTATAACATATCTTTTATGATTATAAGTAGAAACCATAATGAGGTGACAGAAATATCTTGGTTTTGATTAGATAATGATAACAAATTCATATTTAATTTGTTGTGTACTTTAGACACCCAAAGCCTTTTTTTGGAAACAAAGTGGGGTTTTTTATACTTTGCACTAATTTTAAGATTTTTAAAGGTGACAAAGTACTTTAAAAATAAACATTCATTGTTACTAAACAGCAAGTGAGAAAAAATAATTGGTGTCTTAGTGGTGTGCTTCGCTTTGCTGATCAGTGAAATACATCCAAGCACAAACTACTGCTTTTAAGGAAGAGGACTACACATCTCTGATAAAATCTGAAAGAAAGCGTGAGAGGGATAGGATTTCTACTGGAATCAAACTGCACCCCTGCAGCTTTTACTAGTTTGGTATTAATTCACTTAAACCATGACAGCACCCGGCTTGAAGTGCAGGTTAAAAATTTTTATCTCCAGTGAGCTAAGGGAACAGCTAAGAGCTAAATAACAAACTGGTCATGCTGTGGCCTTCTGAATAGCAAGGGTAAGCTCAATGTGGCTGTGCTCAAGGGAGTAGCTGGGTTACCCATAAGCTTCCAGCAAATTCTCAGCCTCTGTAAGTGTTGATATCTTCTTGATCCTTCATCTTTTGCACAAGTTCTCCTCATTTAGGAGATGTTGATGCGACATAGATGTGGCTTCTTGCAGTGAATTTGGCAAATATGTTCTCCACCTGCAAGTTCTCACTAGGCCAAATGATACTAAGTGATGATGGATGTAAGTAGGTAGACATAACTGATGAAGATATAGTGGTAGATGTTCCCATATTAGGATGAAGACAACAGGTCTATACTGTTTAGCTGTGTTGTAGTCCAGCTGTAATCATTCAACTCAATCTTTCCAGTTATTAATTTAGAATAATTATTAATTTATAATAAATTAATATTCTATTAATTTAGAATAGTCAATAACCTGTGAATCCAGGAATATCTGACCATTAAAACTGACTAGGTGGCTGATTTTCTGTGAAGTACCTGGAAAAGCAGTAGAGGCTGGCTTTTCAGAGGTGTTTAGCTGCCTAAAATCCTCAAAATCTAACTGCATGTATTGAATTTGTTAAAGTGGCTGCTTTCTTCCAAATGCTGTTATCTGCATACAGTAATGAAATAGGCCAGTGTGCAGTAGGATGCTGTACGGGTGTTCCTGACCATGATAAGAGAACAACTGGATTCCCTACAGAACCTGAAAGTTCTTTATATTTCACCCATCATTTAAAGTCATAAATACAGGTGTGTGCACCTGATTTTAGAAGGGCTGATGACCAACAACTCCACTGGATTCAGGAAGGACTACAGATTTTTGTACCTTTTGAAACAGGCTTGAGCTATTGCATGTCAGGCAAGAAAACTCAACTACTCTGAAAACACATTTTTACAGCTTTTTTTCTTCTCTATGAACAAATATTTCTCAATTATCCCATGCATGTGCTGCAGGGATTAGTTATGCACTGCACAGAAAGTTCTCCAAAGGCCTCATGCCTATCTCAATATTAGTATTGGAAGTGTTGTTATACAGTGACTGCATTGTTAGTGTAATTGGTTATAAATATCTGTAATTTGTGACAATTCAGCAGGGTGATGATAACCCTTTCTGTTGTTTACCACCCTGAGCATTGCTTGCCTCTCCAGACATGCTTGGTAGCTGTGGCAGCTTTGGCACTGCTTATAGGTGTGACATCACTTTCCTCTGTGCTGAATGCTGATTTTTTTTGTGACACCCACAGCACTTAGTTTGAAAGTTATAATTATACTTACTTAGAAAGTTACTTCAGTTTTCTGCAGTTACTGCTACTGTAACTACTCTGTTTTCAAGTTCCATGAAGTAATTTGTTTGGGACTAATTCAAAGGCTCTTAAATTATCAGTCCCTGTATGAAGCTCAATTTTCATTTCCTTCACATGACAAAAAAAGTAGAAAGTATATAGTTGTTTTCCTTCAAATATACCTTTGAAAAGTCAAGCAGCTTGAGATCTCTGCAGTATTTTACCATAGTGTGGGCAAATGAGCAGGCATCTAGTTTCTCTCTCAATGAAGAAAGCATTTTTGTAAGTCAGGTTTTACACACAAAATGTAATTAGAGACTTGCTATCCATTGCATAATGCAGAAAGCTGTCATTACTTGAATATTTACAATTCTGTAAATGAGTTGCAAAAAACTGCTGGAAAACTAACTATAGTAAATATATTATCCTGCTATATGCGTTTAAGAAGACAATTACTTTGACTCCTTAGTGAGTCCTTAATAATCCAGGATTTTGTTCAAAGCAGAATTAAATGGAGGGCAGGTAGAAGCAGTGTATGGGTAGGGATCTTGGCCTTTCACCCTCTGCTGGTGCTTCACCTTTCCAGTATGACCTATTATACACCACATGATCAAGTCCTTGTCAACTCTTTCTGTGGTTCGGTTATTTCTTTGGGTACAAAACAGCAGTATGGTTATACTCAGCTACATTACCACAATGAATTTGCAGATCTTTGGGGTCAGTCGAATGCTTTCCATATTGTATATTAGGAAGGCTAGGGACAGCACCAAGATTTGCCAGCAACCTGTATTTTAATAATATTTTTAGATTTACCAGCTACTAGGAAAAGTTTGGAGGGAGTTAGAATCATAGAATCATTTAAGGTGGAAAGACCTTTAAGGTCATCAAGTCCAACCATTAACCTAATACTGCCAAGTCCACCATTAAACCATGTCCCTAAGCACCATATCTACTCATCTTTTAAGCATGTCTAAGGATGGTGAGTCAACCACTTCCCTGAGCAGCCTGTTTCAAAGCTTGACAACTCTTCCAGTGAAGAAATTCTTCATAATATAAAATCCAAACCTCCCCTGGGTTGAGGCCATTTTGTCTTGTCCCATTACTTGTTACTTGAGAGAAGAGACTTGGACCCACCCTCCTACAATCTCTTTTCGGGTATTTATAGAGCATATCAAGGTCTCCCCTCAGCCTCCTTTTCTCCAGGCTAAACAACCCCAGTTCCCTCAGTCTCTCCTCATAAGACTTGTGCTCTAGACCCTTCACCGGATTTGTTGCTCTTATTTGGACACAAGTTGAAGGATATTTGAAGCTTGAGTTGCATCTGTTGCTTAAACCAGAAGAAAGAGACACTGATTAGCACTACCATGGCTCTGTGTAAAGCATCACTACCAGCTCCTGTCACATTGTTGGTAGAAGGGGAAGCTGTTGTGCAAGTAGAGAGAACGCATAGCCAGCAAGCTGCTCTATGAGCTCCTATAAGAAGTAGCATTTTGCCCTCATACAGGACAGCAGCACACTTTGAATTGCTGCAGGAGTGGTAATTTGAATGTCAACATTCATATGCTCCCCCTTCACCAGAAACTGAATGGGTACAATGTAAGGGCTCCTGAACACATGCCAACAAGACAAGTGTACCCTGTAAAGGGTGTGTTTATTTCTTTGAACTTGGTTTTAGCCATGTACTTGCATTCCAGAAGTAATAAAGTAAGGAAAATAAAATCCTTACAGTATCAAAGAGTTAAGACACGTCACATTTGGGCTTTTGGAAAAGGAACTATGGCATTTGTAAGGGAGTGTCCCCATGAGAGGATTTGTTACTCAGGGGTCTATAACTACATGTGGATGTGGCCATTAGAGACTGAAGCCTTAATGACAGCCCAGAGTTTAGAGAATGATGCATGAAGGGCAGCAAATCAACATTTGCTCCATGATTAGTTCGGTATTACAAGAAGAGAGGTCTCGCACTATTTTCTTCCAACTGGTAAGAGCACATTTACTCTTCTGGGATGGAATTTCCAAGCTGCACAAATATGCTCATCAAAGGCTGGGGCAAAATTGTTTGCCATTCCCATCAATCTGAAATCAACAAGATGTCTTTTTGTAAAGTGAAGCTGCTCATTATCATTTCCACTGGTGAAGACTGACAATATGTGACAGTTTGTTGTGATTAAGAGATACAATCTGGAGAGAAACCAAGACTGTAAAATATTTCAAGTCAGCACTTGAAATATGGAAAACTCTTTAAGCAGTTGTCAGGAAATAACATTGGACACTCTCAAACTATCTTCTGAATTTCAGCATCTGGAGGACATATCATTGTTTACAGTTCTAGAGGAGAGCTTGGACTCTCTGCTACTGTGCTGAATATGCTAACTGCTAAATAGTTCAAGAGTTTTAGCAGTTCTTTAAAGTTAATGTTTTGATAGTAGCACAGGTTATGTTGCTCATTCACATTTGTTTTCCTTGAAATTGTTCTTTGAAAAAAAATATCAGCAAGATCTAATGCTTTGTGCTGTAAAATGACAGTTTCCAAGGATCCTAGGTTCTGCCGAATATGTTATAGAAAGGACTCAGAAAATCTTGTATGTGAATTTGAGCGTGCAGAGCTGTGTGTTGCCTTGACACTGTGTGTCAAGACCATAGCAATTAATAAAACCAAATTATATGATACTATATTAATATTTTATTAAAAATATTGTCTGTTGGCTGCTTGTGATAAAGCACATGGGTTTTCCTGGTTCTTGTCATACAAAGTCTATTATTTTATTAGAATTTGTATTCACATGCTAGTATTTTTATTTTATATTGGTTTCTTTTTCTTCATCTGCCTGTTTCTTCAGTTGAAATGATGGAAACCATCACTTTCACTGTTTCCTGAAGGTAAAGGACAGTTCAAGTCTTTGATCCTATCTTCAGAGCTCTCCGTTGCCCTGATGCTGTGTTTTCTGACCTTCCATTTCACTGAAATCAGTCAGTCTTCTGTGCCTTTGTAATTCAGCCTTGGAAGAGGTCAGAGCTGCATTATACCTGAGAACTCTCAGTCATTTGAGTTGACACAAGAAGAGACAAAGCTGGGTGCAGTGCCCAGACTCAACTTTAAGCAAATCAGTTTCTTTCCTACGTGATGTAATCTCAAATTTCCCCTAACTCCCCTCTGTCTTTCTGGCAAGTTTTGTCAGGCCCCTTTAGGAAGCCTTCCAGGCAGTCTTGTCTGCTTTATGTTGGCCACGCATCATCGTTGCAGTGCAAATGGGCAGTGTCGGTAAGGAAAGCCTAATTTCATCCACATTGTAATAAAAATATATTTCAAGGAAAGTTAAAGTTAACAAAATTCAAGAAACGATCTTGACATTGGGCTGTTTGCCCTAAACTGGAGTCTGAATTAACTCCTAAGGGTAAGTGTGATTGAGTTTAGACCCAAAGCCATTGATCCTAAGGATTTTATGGTAATAATTTGTTCATGATGGTGTTAATAATGCTTCTGTCTGTTGAATCAGAATTTGTGAAATGAATTGATAGAATTGAACTCAGTTCCTTCAGGAGTGTTTGTGTTATCTCCCAGGCTCTTTGTTTAGCCCTCAATGTTAAAATCTATATGAAACTGAGAAATGGTGTGAAGAAAAGCAGATAGAAACACTTTAGACAGAAAAACCTATATTTTTGAAAGGACATGCCATTAGGTTTTGGAATATTTAGGATGCTGCAGCTGAATCACGATCCCTGGAGAGTTTCAAAGATAGCAGATGTCTTCAGTCCCCAATTTATCCCACCTAGTTAATGCCACTCCATTTAACCCAGGCAGGAGCTTCGGCATCCTAGATTTTCTGCAAAGTTAGTGGAGAGAGACAGAGATTTTCTGAAGGTGATTCAACCTACCTAAACAGAACTTCATAAATTCAAAGGACAAGATCTTTTCGAAACAGAAGTTTTTAGCTCTAATTATTATGCCATTAAAAATAGCTCATGTCACTGATGATTTGATACAAGAACAGGAGGTCACCTTAGTATTCTGTTATCACACCTGGTTTTATATTTTCAAATCAATCAATGGGCACTCTACTTAAGTATGAATTAAAGATATCATTCTACATTAATTTAAGACCAGATGTTCAGAGGTGTTTAAATGGCTCATTCCTG
>NW_010311390.1:99365-130634 GCF_000700745.2 Antrostomus carolinensis
TTGTGATTAACAAGTTCTATAAAAATCAACCTTTATTTGATGGCCTATTACAAGTTGTGCTTATACAGGATATTGTATGAATAATGAAAGTCATAGTCATATCATTTGTATCCTTCCTCTGTGACCATAAATCACTTATAAGCAGCACAAACATGTTTCTTACTCTTCCATATCCTGTTAGAGAAAGGATTATTGCTCTGAATGATGCCAGCAACAGTCAAGTTATCATCATATAATATAGTTCACCTTGAGAAGGCTTTCGTGAAAGCCTTAGCAGGTCATTTGAAAGTAGGCAGATTATTATATTCAGTTCCAACTAGACAGTCGTATGGCATCACTTTTATTTTGGGTTACTTTATTCAGTACCAGCATAATTTCTTTATTTTTTTTATTAATCTCCCCACTTTTCTGATTGAAGAGATCACCAGCAAACTCTGTGCCTGTCAGCTACCTTTGCACTGGAACATCTTAAAGAAGTGACACTGGGAATTTGCCAGTGGGTAGAGCTTTTCTGTTACAGAGTTTAATAAGAAAGGAGAAATAACAATTTTTGTAATCTGGAAACCAAACTGCTTTCTATATACTTCCTTGCAAGGCAAAACCAGCTCTCATCATGCCTACTTATAAGCAAAATACCAAGAAAAAGGAAGAAAAAAAAAAAGGCAAGAAGAAAAGTAATCTTAATGGATCAAATAGCTATTTTTCTCTTATGTCTTTCCTGTACAAGGTCAATAACACTCCTCAAAAAGCAAATCACCCTGGAGAACCAGTGTTTTACTAGCACAGTGCATAATTTTATCTTAAAGCTTCAGAGCTCTCTTATTCATATCATTCATTTAAATCTCCTTACTCATACCTTCATTGCTTTACTTCAAAGCCACTATAATAAAACTTCTGAGCTACAGTTGGGGGAGATGTAAAGAAGAGCACAAAGAACATTGCTTTTTTCAGTTTACCATTTTACCAGTCCCAGATTTAAAAAAAATAAAAAAACTTAAAAAAGGACAAGATTAATTAATTTTTGTTCAAAAGTCAAAAAGGGGCTTTACATGTACACCCCTTTATGCTAAAAAATGAGGAGGGGTGGCATGGAGTTAGCTGCACCAGTGCTCTAGTTTTGTCCCCACAACTTTCATTCAAGCTTCTGTTCCTTTTTCTTCACCATAAATCTCCTGCAAAATTCTTAGGCAATAAGGCTTCCTACCAATTCTGGACTTAAATTTGCTGTTATTCAAACATCTACCAAAAGCCCAGTCTCCCTTTCAATCATTTATTCAACTCTAATTAGTGTTTCCTGCATATTTATTAAGTTTATCGTGGTCATAGTGGTCAGTTTTTATGTCTGTTCCCACCAGATGCTAAGAGCTGTCATTATTATACCAGTTCTATGCTGCTGGAAGTAATGTTCATATACTGTATTTTCTTTGAATACTCTGCCTCCATCCATGAATGATGGTTATTTGAGAAATAACTTTAAGAGGAAGTAATTTTATTTGTGTTTTATGGATTTGTATGTCTTTCCACAAGATTAATTTCCTATTAGGTTCTGGGCTGCCTGTGTGTTATTCAGATTCCTAGATCTACCAGTAAATCTGCACCCCAGAGCAACTGTATACCTCATTTTGCCTCAGCTGAGTTGTTCACCTCCAATCTTGTCATATATATTCTGTAGCTTCACCAACTTAATCAAAGGCAGATTGACTTACTAGGAACTGCTGTAAATGTATCTCATCTGGAAATCACTTTCTCTGACAACAGAAAATGTCTGAGCTGTAATATAAAAATTTAGTAAAGATGAGTAAGTTAGTTTGCATTTGGTTTGATTGCAAAAGCTGTCCTCACTTTTCAGAAGTTTTCTGTAAAGGACCTTAATGTTTTGTAACCTAAATACATTATCAGAACGTGAAAAATGTACGTCACACAGACGCTTTTTTTTTTTTTTTGTATGCCCTAGCCTTTCTGCAGCCGTATTGTATTAAAAAGTGACCTTATGTAAAAGGAGTAAATGTAATTAGTAATTCAAATCCCCTGTGTGTCATCCAAGTGCTATAAAATGGCCTCAGAATATTTAATATTCAAACTCAATGTTTTTTTGTGAAAAATGAAGCAGTTTTTCTTTGCTCTTCTAGCTTTCATGTAAGGTTGTATTTCAGCAGTAATTGCTATTTGTAGTGATTATTATTCTAAATGAGAGCAGCTAATTTGTCTGTTAAAGTAATCCCTTGTGGGGATCTGACTGCATAGATGAGGCTATAGGGTGTTGGTTTCATCTGTTTTATTATTTTGTTTACATTTTGGTTTAACACATTCCCAAAACACACAGAGAACTGGACACATGAAAAGTCCTCAGTGGAGTGGAAAACTGCAAACATTTCAATGTCTTCTGTTTCAAAGCAGAAAGAAAAATTAATTTTCAAAACTTCTCATGCTCAGAATTCTGATACACTTACCTACAAAATCTCAATTTGCAGTTGAAAACCTGTTGCAACTTTTAGATTATTATCTAATATGAAATATGTTCATTTTTATTAGAATTTCTTCCATAAAAATACTTTTTTCTTCCTTACTCATATTCATAAAAGCTTATCCTTCTCCTGCCTAAATATAATGTTTAAATAATATTCACATAGAATGAAAGTAATGCTCTACTTCAAAAGAACAGATGAACAAGATTGAAGACTGAAATGAGTTAATGTAAAAGCTAAAGATTTGCAGGGAAGTTACAATAACTCACCCACAGCATGTGTTTTTTATTTATTTTTTTCCTTTTCTCTGGAGACCTACCAAATAAAATGAAGATTAACAAAGTGCTTGTTCTTTGATAAAATAACTTCTCACAAAACACTGTTAAGGCTGAGATGAACGTAAATTGCCAGGTTCAGAAACATACTTGTTTCAGCCAATTAGACCTCCTCATTTAATCCCCAGAAGTGCCTGTAATATGCATATACAGAACCACAGATGGAAAAATACATTTTAGACTGACAGAGACTGGAGACAGTGCCACCCACCTTAGATCATGGCCCATTGGGTCATCTCTCTCTCCCTCATCAGGCAAAGCATTGTTTAGCTGAGGTTTGACCAAACATACCCTGCAGTATTTCTATGCTGTCATTGATTTTATTCACATTATCCTTATTGTGAAAAGGTTTAACCCAAGAAAATAAGAAGAGAATAGTGGAAAAAAGTTAAGTGAATATAGCGATTATTTCTTTACAACATATTCTGTAAACAGAGGTTTTGTGTTACCAAAAATTAGATTGCCTGCCATAAAATAAACTCTTAGCAGAAACCTGAAGGTTTCTTCATTTTGTCACTGTGAAGGCTGTATCATGTATCAAGATGTTTCCTCTCATCTGTGTTGAGTACTGAAGTACCCAGTATTTGAAGTACTCTCTGTATAGCACTAATAGGATCCTTTGATACGAGGACTTTTCCATGTACTCCTTGTCAGGAAATTTATTTCACTAGACCCAGATCACATACATACCTAGAGAACACTCAAGAAAGTGACTTCGTGTAGACTCCTCTTCACTATCTCACAAATGTCACCAAAAGAGGAAAAATTGCTTTAAGACACATCTGAATGCACACACATTTACACACTTTCATCACTTAATGTAAAAAATTCCTCAATCTTAAGCGAAGACAAAATGTGAAACATTGAGCGAGGTAAAGGCTGTGTCTATATGCATGAGCCACACAGCGCTGGAGGAGCAGAGGTGGTGGGACACAGCTGGGGCTGCACCTCTGGGGACCACCCTGCAGGGTCACAGGGCTTCTCCTTCAGACTGGTTCCACCCTGGCCCCATGTAACAGTGGGTGAAAACCCCTGGTGCACATCCCCCCCATCTTCTCCAGAAGGAGTCCCACCCCTGCACTCTTGGAGCTCCCTGAGTTATCTGTCCCAGCACAGTAACAGGGGACAAATATACCGCCCCCTGGAAAGCCATTTCTAACACTGCTGTAGACACTCCCTAAGCCCACCACAGGAATACATGGGGTGAGAGATTTAAAAGTGGTGAAACTGGCAGCTGCACTCAGTTGGTGAGGAGCGCAGCAGCAGCAACGTTGGGTCCTGCAGCCAAGCGCATCTGCAGAGGAAAGGGAGGGTTTCTGGGGCCGGGAAACCTGCCAGTGGGACAGAGAGTGGCCCTCAGGAGTGGCCGGTCTCGCGAGAGGGGCTGACACCACGAGGCCATTGCCAGGGGCAACAGTGGGAGAATTAAACTGCCCCTCGGGAGCAAGAACGGCCAGGGCATGGGGCAGCAGTTTCTGTGGGCAGGGCGAGCAGGGAGGATGAGCAGAGAGCAATTGGCTGATGGGTCGGGCTCAAAGGGTTCTAGTCAATGGGGTTACATTGGGCTGGTGATCGGTCACTAGTGGGGTCCCGCAGGGATCCATCCTGGGGCTGGTGCTCTTTAATGTCTTCATCAATAACTTAGATATGGGACCTGAAGGACTGCTAACTAAGTGCACTGATAACACCAAATTGGGAGGTCTTGTGGACACTCTTGAGGCAGAGAGACCCTGCAGAGAGATCTTCCTTTCCATCCTCACTTGCCTGACTCTCAATTTCCAAGGCCCCATACCTTCTGTGCAGCAGTAACTGGGGAGGCAAGGGATGCTGGCAGGAGATTCACCTGCCTCCCTGAGGAGGGACCTGTTTCCATTCCCTGCTGTCTTTTAGGTCCCTTCCTCTTAGCTGGTGGCAGGAGGATAGGGGATCCTGTGCTTCATGTGAAACCTGTTGCCTTTGGCTCAGGTACGGGAGGGCCTGAGCTCACCAGTCTATATCTCCCTCTCTCACTCCCTTATAGTCCTCAGTCTTTCAACCTCCTCTTTCAGCTCAGCCACCATGCTGAGCAGATCATTTACCTGCTCACAGAAAATACAGGTGCTGTCTCTGCAATTCTTCATTTCAAGTGAGAGTCTCCGGCACTCCCTGCAGCCAGAGGCCTGGAAAACTGCATCTTTACATGGGACCTCTGTCTGGGTCACCACAATTCTTTTTCCTACAGCTTTTGGCCAGGTAAAAACCACAGCTGTTCCTGCCTGTGTGACAAATGGCTCAAACTTCTGCAACACCTGAGTTTTTGTTGCTCTCCCGAACTGCCGCGGGGACGGTTCGGTTCTGGAGGTGGATCGCAGTGCCTGATGGTAGCAGCGCCCTTCCCTGCTCTCCTTGTCGGTGCGAACTGCTGTGCAAACTGCCGTGCCATGCCCTTGTTTGCTGCACCAAGCCCTTCTGACGTGACACACCCTATTTGCCTGTCCCATTCGCCATGCTCCTGACCGCTCGTGCTGCTGAGGGACCATTTAAATCGCCGACAGTTCCCCCTGGCAACACCCACACTGCATCACTCCCTCTTGTGCAATTGGCCACTCCTGAGGGGACTCTGTGTCCTGTCCGCTGATTCCCCCTGCTCTGAGAGCCTGCATTTTCCTCCTCGCACTCCCTCAGCCATGGAACTTACCATTGCCTCCACTGTGCTCCTAACCAAAATGCCAGGCAGATGGGCCAGGGGAGGTTTAGGTTGGACATTAGGAAAAGGTTCTTCACCCAGAGGGTGGTGGAGCACTGGAACAGGCTCTCCAGTTAGGCCTTTGCTAGAACAAGAGTTGGACTCGATGATCCTTGTGGGTCCCTTACAACTCACAACATTCTATGAGTCTATGAAATTAGCAGACAGTTACATTGAAAACGTGATACTTTTGCTATAAGCTTTTTTTGTACCAAACAGTAACCACAACATTTCATTTCAAGAGAGATCTACATTTTTACTCTGGCTATAGCAGCTTTAACTTGACAATCCTGTTTTAAATTGCTGTATATGCTTGTATAAACCCCTTGAATACTTTATATTAGTTTCCTGACATTTTGGCAGTGGGAAGGAGGCTTTCAGTAATTTTACCTGCTCAAATACAAGCAGATAAAATATTTCCTTTTACAGAGCATAATAGAAAAATAAACTATTGTTTCATGAAGTTGCAGAATTAAAATTAAATAGTTATTTCTAAATTCCAGAGTCTTTTTTTTTTCACATCCTCTCTTGGATTTTTTCTTTTATTTTAAATGTAAAGTTTCCCAGTCTAACCAATGCTGTCTCTGCTAGGGATGGATAAACAGGAGTGACAATTAGTTTTTTTGTAAAATGCAGAATCTTTAAAATGTGTCTTATCTTGTCTTTGCTTTGGCAGAATATTTTCTGGTGCATGGCAACATGAGTCTAATCAGATTATCAGAGAAGTCAAGTCCTATTGATTTCAGTGGGAAAAGTCTTAGTTTATTTAGGAAAGAAATAGAATTTCTCTTCTTGATAGAAAGCCTTAGGGATCCCCTCCCTGCTTCCTTCTCTCCTTCCCTTTCTGCCTTTCTCTCTGAACCAGGCAGATTTCCTGTAGTCTGTATCTTTTCTTCAAGCACCCAGTGCATCATATCTAATGCAGGAGGAGGATCTTTTGATAGAATTCAGTACTTGTAGGGTTCTAGTTATAAATTCTGTGGATATCCTACTAAATTATACATTTTGACCCTTTTTCTTATTCACTTTATTAACAGTCTGACTTTTGATTACCGTATACTTTACACAAACCACAATATGCCTGAAAAAAGACAGTGAAATCTAAGAAATGTTTAATGATAGCCAGACACAGAGAATATTGCAGTAAGTAGTTACAGAAGGAATTTCTAAATTTTAAAAATAGCTTTTTCATTTTTACCACAGGTTTTCATTTTTCAACAAAGTTGATTTTTCAATCAGTCCTTCATAAATCAATGCTTTTATCAGAACCTGAAAGAAAAAAAAATCTCTATTGAAATTTCAATTATATGCTTTTTAAAGATTTCCTCCATTACAAAAATTGTTTTCTGCAGGCTCTAATAATCCATTTACTATGTATGATCTATAAAAATTCACTTGTACTGATGAATTTTGTTTGAAACAGCCATAAGTCTTTTCTAAGTTAGTCCCTGAGCATCTATAATTCTTTTTAAAATAATTTCTTATCATCCTAATTTAGGAAGATTTTTCTTGAATTGAATGTCCATGATCTTTCTGGATCTTTATTTCTAATAATTTATTTTTTGTTTTAAATCTTCTTTCCTCCTTTAAGAAGCTTGACACTTTTAAGACTGTATTTTCTCTTATCCTTTAATGCTTTTATTTTTTCCATTCTACTCATGTTTCCTGTTTTATAATCTCTTTTTGAGTCCAAAACACAGCTGGATTAATCCACCTCTAGGTCAATCTCTGTATATAGGTTAAAATTACAGACAACATACCTTAACCCGCAAAGAATGATACTTTTTGCTTTGAGCAAAACAATATTCTTGTATGCCTTCAGTCATGTTCTATTACTTCAGTGTTTCATAAGCACAGCCAAACTACATGTGAATTACTTAATTTGAGCATAAATAACAGAACATCAGTGGTTCCCAGTACTTTCTGATTCTCAGAATCTTTTCAGTTCTTGGACTGAGACAATGGTCCCTTTGCAGTGCATTTAGCCCACTGAAAACAGATTTCCTTTTTCTAGATGCCTTTTACTGGTCATCCACACATATTCCATTGCTCATGGATTGCAATTTGCAAATCACTGGTTGTGGCAGTGCTAATTTTCACTTCTTTAAATAGTGAGTTCTGAGCTGCACATATACGTGGCTTCATTTTTTTCTATAAATGCAGCAGTGCTGGTTTAGAAATTGATTTTGATAAATTGCAATTGATGACAAACCTGATTAAGACTTCAGTATTGCAAAGCTACTCTATGGGGGGAAAAACCTACTTATCTTCTCCAATGTCATTAAGTTGAAGAGTAATGGGCTTTAATAAGAGACCTATTGGTTAGATATTAGGAAAATCTTTCTAACAGAGGAGACTGCGGAAGTAGGCTGATTGCAAAAACAACAGAATATGGTCTCAGGAGACCTGAAAAATAATCCAGGCAAATGTCTCTTAGAAATGGTAAGGGTACCACTGATCCTGCCTTGCAATAAGAATGTAGTCCTGATGATCTACATCTTTCTTTAGTGATTTCAGTTGTTGCAAATTTATGTCTAGGTGGGAGATATGGATACGAAGAGTTTTATAATGGTAGTGGTTCTTTTCACAAGCAGAAGAGTGTTCTCGCTAAGGAGCTGTAAGGGTAGAGCTCTATTTTTTTTCCTAAGCGATATTTATCTCTCTACACCTAAGAGAGCTTGCTGGCATTGGTATATCCTAGTAGAGATGTCATTTATAGTGTCACCGGATCATTCAAATGTTGCTTGGAAAGGTAATGCTGGATGTCAATATGGTACTTCTCTATAGTTTAGAGCAATTCTCCTAATGAAATTAGCTAGTATACTGGAGTAATTATGCAAGACAAAGTAATGTTTTGCTCGTAACCTTTGTCTGTACGATGTTTTTTGCTTGCACATGTCTTTCTGGGGCTTCAGTTGTGTGGTTTTTTAATACTTAACTGATGTAGGCATGCCATATAAGACATGTAAATACAGGCCCAGCCTGTCATACCCATACAAAATTCTGTGTATAGTGAAGCTCTCAACTGGCAAAGACTATGCATAGGCCCTTTAAGGACAATCCAGACATTATTTCCGAACCTGTCTGAAAACTCAAAATCCTCAGAGAAGACCTCTTGTGGCACCTGGACAGAGTGCAATGTAGAAATCCCTGGTATCAGCCCTAAGAACATTACTACACCCTTCCTCATGAGTCCTCCTGAGAGCCTTGGCAGGCAGAAGCTAATGAAATTGATGTTGTACCACCTGCAGAGCTCAACTTCTTCCTAAACCCATCCCACTGTCCCTGCAGGGTGCTGCTTCAAAGCTGTACCCTGACAGCCAGCTTGACTATATCCCACTGCGTACCTTGTAGACATGCCGTCGGGTAATCCATTCACCATTCTTCATGGGAGCTTTCCCAGCCACACACCATGAGAGAAGGGCAATCATCAAGATTTATGGATTGATCTTTGCAAAGTGTCACACACAGCAGACAGTTGCTATTTTCTGACATGTTTGTAAAGTGAGAGCAGTAAACTTAGCAAAAATATGTCAAATTGATAATTATAAGGAATTTTTGGTACATTCCTTTGTGCTAAACACAAATAAATTGCAAAATTGTTCACAAATTAAGTCTTCAGAACTTTATAGCTCAATATTTTATTTTCTGCTGGCTTGGAAAAAAAAAGTTAATAGAACTATTAATGGTGTTAATACATATATAAATATACATATACATTTAACGTGGATGCATATATTTACATACATGCACACACATGTTCATGTATGTATATATGTACATGAGGAATTATAAATATGTAAATTGGTTCATTTAGGGAAGGCGTGTCTGTAGTGTCAGTGCCCAAAGGGCATACTGATGATGTTTGCAAACCTAAGAGACTGGGTGGCCTGGAAACAGGTAAAACTAAGTGATAAGCAAATAAAACAAATAATGCAGATTAGAAGGAATATTCGTGAGCCACTGTTTGTGCTTGATCCTGTGCTGAACGAAACCCATCAGGTAAAAAGCCTTGAAATAATTCTGAAAATTTCTGCTTTACTGACAAAAGCAAAACTCTTTGATTTTCTAATGTTTGCTTGTAGCAGATACAGATGACCTTTTTTTTATTCTTCCTTCTGAGAAGCCCTAACATCTCCACTGTTTGCAGCAAGGCTTTGAAATTTTGCAGAAAAAACAAAAAAGAAACATCTTTTCTTTGTCCCAGGAAATGCTATTTTAGTTTAGTGGAGAAATCACCTGTTAAACAAAATCACTGGCTCCTGTAGAACAGCCAGTACTAAGAAGCTCTCAGAAGGGTGTGATCAGCCCTAACAAAGGAAAAGAGTCAGCCCTGTTATTGACTGTATACCCTTGGCCCACGCAATGAGCCACAGCTTCCCTCCTTATTCCTGCCCCTGTTATGCCTACATATTATGGTACAGATTTCAGCTACAGGATTACCTGGGTTTTTTTCCAAGTGACTTGAACTCATTCACAAAGCAAGATGCACTCAAGCTGGAGTCAAATTAATGTTGCTTCTACATGTTATATATAGCTTCAGCTTACTCTAACTTCTGAATGCCCGACTTTACAATATACATAACTTTTAATTCTGCTTGGTTGTGGATCTATTTAAATAAGAGAATGCAAGAAAATATTAAAAAAATCTTCTGGTGTCTTTATAGACTTTGTTGAAGTTACTGTATAACATCAAGGACGCTCAGTTCTCATTATTCTGTTTCAAAAACAAAAAAACTGCAGGAGTAGAACTTCTGAAAGGCAGCTTGTTGAAGTCTGATACTTTACTTCTGCTCTTAAGTCTCTGAACTAGTAACAGATTATTATATATTTATATGCTCTGGAAGTTCTTTTGACTTTCTCTGAATTGTGAGCAGTTGGCAAGGACTAGACTCAGGACTGGTGAGACAATTGTACTTTCTAGGTTTCTTTTATCCCTGTTTAAAAAAGTTATTTACTGTTCAAGCAGATTTAATAAAACACATGGTTGATTATAAACATACAGTTTAATAGGATCATTTTCAATATATATCTAAAACCTTTATGATAGTTAAACATATGAATATGCTGTAAAAGTTTAATCAGTTTAGACTTACCTCCTGTTGTTGATTCAGAGGTCCTTGCCCATCTGCATGGTTCATTGTAATGCAGAAGGTTAGAAATTTGCATATACTTACTTCAGTTATCCACGGACTTACACTCATTACTTTTCACCTAGATATTTGAGTGCTTGGGCAATTATTTTTTGGAATGAAGTTCAGAGGTTTTCTTTCAGAAAAGAGATGCACATAGCTTTGAGTTGTAGAGATTCAGAGAAGTGGGATGATACCCCAGAGAATGATAAAAGCCCATAAAGCAAACTCTGCCAATTGACACAAAGGTAAAGATATCTGGGGTGAAAATTGGTAAGCTCTCCTTCATTGCCTATGCATCCTACAATCTTGACTTTAAAAGAACTGGCACAGGCATTTGAAGACCTTGTGCAGAATAACAGTGCATACCATCATTTTATGGCTACTGGTTAGATTTATGAGAGGACATTAGCATGTAAAGCAAGGTGCAGGTAAACTGTAGGCACCTAAATCCAGAGCTGGAAGACAAACACACTCCAGCCTTCCTTTCAGCTGCAGTCTTAGGAGGGAAACATCTGGGCACCTTATGTGCGGAGCATCCCACTTCTCACATGTTGCCCCAGCCTGAATGCCTTGGGGACACCTCTGAAAGTGTCATTTGACAAACTTGACCTCAAGGAGTGCAACAGATCCCGCCCTGCTGAGAGATGGAATTCCATGAACATTAGATCCCTCAGGAAGGGATTTATAGTGGTTACTAGATGATGGGGTCACAATGTGCCCATCACCAGAAAAAGCTAGTGACCCTTGTCTTTTTCTGTGGATACATACATAGATGCATAAGTATATTCTAGACTTAAGTACAAAGTCAAATATTTCAGGATAAGCAGAGCGGGTGCAGAAAACCTAAAGTGCCTGTCCTTGGCTTTCGTGCATGAACAGTTAGCCATGCTTATTCTATTGAAGATTTTCAATTCCTTTTTCTCCCTCAAATTCAGCTTGAGAAGATCCAGATCTGGAGGTTTATTTGCAATGTGTCTTTGAGAACAAACCAGGAGTCCAGTTTGCATTTGGCAATGCTGAGTCTGAGGTCCAGATGTCTAACCCTGTCTGTGGGGGCATATATCTGCCTCATCCGTAGTTGTCAGTGGTTTTATACCATCACAAGTGAAAGGAAAACCTGAGATTTGTGAGTCAGGAATTACAATCTGGTGTTAACATTCTTGACCTCCTTTCATTAGAGCTTTTGGCATGTCTGTATGTTTCAGCATGCATTTGATCTCTTTGGCTTTAATAGGATTAAACTCTTCACTGGCACATTTAATTTATCACCTTGCAAAACTGGGGTTGCAGTCAGGAGCATTTATATTGATTTCCACTGGCTTCCTTCTATCCAGTGCTACAGATGTACATGGGTTTTCTTTACAAAGTCTTGTCTTTCCTTGGCTACCTTCTGCTGAAGCAAATTACCTCAATCTGTATAAAGACTGGCACATTTTTTCCAAAGCCTAATGGGAGGGAAGGCAGAAATGCTCATTTCAAGAGAGTTAGGCCAGTTGGTTTGCCAGCCTTCAGATCTCTGGGAAACAGATTCTTACTGCTAGAGGATTATTCTTTTGAAACATTCCTCATCCAACCACAAAAGCATTCACTTTTGGTTTCTTTAGATAAGAAAGTGGTTATCTGGTGTTAACAAATAACAGTGTAATAAAATAATTTTTATTTTATTTTTATTTATGTACCCACAAAGGGTACATAAATTCCTTCCCCAGGTGCAGGGGAATGCTTTCAAGTCTGAGCGTCTGTAAACCATTTAGACAAATCTAGCACTTTCCACTGCATTTACAGCTGGTTTGCAACAATTGAGCAGATGTAACAAAAAGTTTTAACACTGATCTTTCAGAACTTATGAGCATTTAGAAATCCAGGTGGAAAGTGATTGGTTCTTAACATACTGAAAATTAGTCCTGTAATGAACAAACAGTTTTCTGCTGATTTCTGTTATTATCAATGTGTCTGTATGATTTGTGAATGTGACTGCATTTCTGGGTCTATTTTCTCATTTATGTCAGTCTTGCACTAGTGCAAATCCCTTGATTTTCACTGGGTTACTCTTGACTTAAATCAGTTTGGTGGAAGAAAAATATTCAAAATATACCTGTTATCTGCACAAGGCCTTCAAAAGTGATGGTTGTCTCTCCTTCTATCTTAGTTGATATGCAGGAGGCCAGTGAATAAGAAAAAGACCATATTTTTGTGTTATCAGTTATTCCATGGTAATCATTCTTGTGTCAATTTATGGCTAAGATGATGGAGTTGGCCTAACTCTCCTCCACCACAACCCTTCTTATAGGTAAAGACTTGAGTAGGGTCAGGGATATGGTCACTCCTCCACAGCAACTTCTCATGACTCTGCACTCTCAGATACTCACAGTTGCTTCTCAAGGAGAAAAAAACCCAAATATTCTGTTTCAGAGCTGTCAGAACATTTCAACAAAATAAAAGTGTAACATTGCAGTGTTGACACTGGTAACTCTTAAACAGACATAATTTTAAAGCAGCAGAATGAAAAGTTATTTCTAGCTGAAAAATTGAAGCAGGCTGAAAAAATAGGGTTTTGTTTTGTTTTTCACAAGTAAGAATATTGCCATGATTTCTGGATGTCATCTGATTTTGAATGAGCTGCATCTTCTGATAGAGGAAAGCTCTGCATTTCTTTTTCTCTCACTTGCTCTGTCTTTTTTCTTTTCATTGACAAGCATTAATAGTCTGTTTATGTTTGTAGCATTAAACTGGTCTAAGTGCAACCTTGAAATTGTATTTCACTATATTTTTCCATTAAGTCTAAAATAAATATTTGTTCTGTTTAATCTTGATCAGAATTATATTCATGCTATAAGGGGAAAAATCTAGTTTTAAAGAGATCTTGTAAAATCACATACTGCTCTTAAACCAACAAAGAGTAAAGTCCATGGCAGGCCTAAAGGAATAGAAGTCTGATTCTTTGGATGCCGTCTACAATGATGTAAATTAAGTACAGAGTGTACAGAAGCAGTTCCCCAATAGGTAACAAATACATATGCTTTCCACATAGCTACATTAATCAGAAAAATAATATGGAATTTTACACTTTTTATGTTCTTTCACTTACTAGTCAAAGGATACTTATACCCTGGAATACTGATTTTATTTATTTCAAAGAGATTGACAAAAGCTAACACTGACATTGTAAGTTGAGTACTTATTGCCTGGTACCACAAGTATAAGGGATCTTACAGTATTGCAGTCAAATGGAGAAAAAGTAACATATCCCAAAAGCTTTCAAACAGTGAACTGTTTGCAAATTAGAGTCTTCCAGCCAGAAAGAATGAAAGAAGGAAATTCTGGGGAAGCCAAAAGATCTGGCAGTCTTCTGGGAATGTCCCCAATAGGTGAAGAAAAACAGACTTACTAGCACTGAGCTCTGAGCCAGGATCAACTTGCTCGTAGTGCCCTCACACAGCAGTATTCTAATACTCACCCTGGTTGACCTTAAAGGGGTTGCTGGGACATAAAGCATTTCATTATCTTTAAGCTTTAATTCCTTACAATGAAACTCAAGGAAGGATGATGTCACAATCATCTGTCACAAAGATTTATATTCTAAATTAGAATTAAGTACAATATATGTATGATTTAACAGATTGTCTTTCCTATATTATAATGTCAATGCTGGACATTCCATGCTTCATTTGTCTCTAGCTGGAAGATTTAAGGGGTAATAATCACTGGCTGGAGAGGACTATAAATCAACCACTTCTTTAATTGGCATTTTTTTTCAAACCAGAGGAAAAATGGAGCCTGAAAATGTACTGTTGCTGACCTGGTCTGGTAGCCTTCTCATGTTAAAGAACAAATACTCCTCTTCCTTTACTATGGTCTAATACAAGTGGAAAAGGTAGTTATATATTACAAGTTAAATATATTTGAGTAATCGTGGGCCTGAAATCTTTCATGGGAGATTTTCACTCATTTCTTACTGTCATGTAGAAAGAGGATGCAACAATAACTGTTGTTGATGGTTATTGAGCAAATACATCAATAACCCCAGTAACCATTAGATTCTGGTAAATATATTTTTGTTTGGAAGATGCTCAGAAACTGTATAAAGTCTGTCATGAAATAGTCTGCTTTACTAAAGAATTTAAAATTATCTCCCACCTCTGCCTGACACACAGATCACATTAGTCTCGCTCTTTGCTTGGTTGATTCTCACTTCCGTCTGAGCCACTATATGAAAAACAGATATCCTAAGGCAGCAGTTTTCCCTCTGCAAAACAGACTAACTCTCCAGCGTTTTAGAGAGGTGTTACTGAAAATGTTTTATGTTGTGAAGCAGTATACAATGTCTATAAAGAAAGCAGGATCTGCAGCATGTCTGTACACCAGAAAAATCTTCACTTAAAAATTAATTCAGCTGGATTTGATAGAATCATTGACACATAGGCAGAGAAGTTTCTTTTGGGTTATAAATGACAGGTAAAGATCTGCACTTTGAAGTGTAAAGGGACATCTGAAAGAGATTGGGTTATGCATGGGTTCTTTAAAATTTTTTTGTAAGTGATCTAGCATAGTCCATTACTCCACAAATTATACCAACTCTATAGAGGGGCTGTCATGTCCATTAAGCTCTCTAGTGGTACTTACACAAGTCACTGTTATAAGACATCAATGAATTTCCAAGATTTCAGGAAGAATGGAGCCAGGGAAGTGTCCAAAACATTTGGGACACCGACCAGTTATTTTAAAAGGAACTTTCCTCCAGGGGAAGTTTTCTCTATCATTATCCCCATTGGAATTTTTCATACTTACCCTGGAGACTGACATCTGTGTGCTGGAGATAGGAAAATATCCAAGACAAACCACTGGTATTCTCAAATATGCAGACTAATTTGGACTAGGGCAGGGAATAAAAAAAAAAATATATATTTTTTAGCTTAGGAAAAAGTTTTCACAAAGTAGTTATCCTACAGTAGAAAATCATTTGGAAAAGCACTAGGGTATGGATATCATAAATATACAGAATTCTTTTTCTACAAGAAGGTCATGTCATCCAGAATAGACACATTGCATTGCAATGCCCTTCAGATATTCAAATCCTCAATTATCCACATGTTTTCAAGGTCCCCTGTGACATTTAGAAAGACAAGTTGTGCAGTAACTCCAAAACATGAACACTCAGGGTGCAAAAAAATACATTCAATACTTAAGGTGGTATAATAGCACATATTTTGTAGTGAATTAAGTGAAAACAGTGGGCTTAGTTTGACCACAGAATGCATAGTTGACTCCAGTTAGCCAGTGGAAGTAAACAGCCTTCCTTAAAATTAAAAGTTCCCATATCTAACACAGAAAATTATGTCTCACTGGATACTTCCCAAACTTTCACAGTAAGGAACATAGTACATGACCCCCCCACAGTAAACTAAACTCAATTACCATAAGGCAATGGCATTTTTAAGTGCTATTTCACTGTTAAAATAACTAGCGTTAAAATCTCTAACCTGCAGCACATAGACAAGATGCAGTGTAGACTAATAAAAGCCCTCACAAGGCAGTAATAGATGATAACTATCTAAGTGCAGGTGTTTATAAATGAAAATTTGCTCCCAATTAATTCCCATACTTGTGACTAGGATAGGATAATGATGTGTCATATTAGCTCTGCTGGTCTTTTGCCAAGTCTTGGCAATGATATCTGATAACTATATTCATTTCCATAGAGTGAGGTTTCTAATCTATAATGATAAGAAAATGATCACTGACAATGTTTCCAGAGAAGAGCTTTGATTTTTTTTTTTATTCAGGGAGGTATAATGCCAGTCTACATTTATAAAGAAATAGAACATACAGAAGTTTAAGAAAATATCCTGCTTTCTGCAGTCCTGCCTGTATTGCTTTAGCAAAGAGCAACTGTAGCATTCAGATGGCAAATAAAATGTCTTTTGGTCTAATGGATGTGTGACAGATAGATTCAACTTCACGACTTAATTAATACCTAGGAAGCAGAAAAATGTAATTAATTCACTAAGTTCTTTAGCATGAAGGATTCCTAATTATGTTTTGTTTAATCAAGGTATTGAACTATGTTGCTTCCAGTACTCACTGGTATGTCCATTTGTTTTGTACAGGTGAAGTCTGAACAACAACAGTAACTCTGCTAATATAAAATCCCCAAAGGTTTGGATTTGCTCAGGTGAAACAAAGTTCCACTGGTTTTGGTAGGAATGACATGATGACTCTAAATGGACACCTTAAAATATATGCAGTTTCTTTGTCTGTTCAAAAACACCTTTGAAATAGATATTACAGTGGAATGTGCCAATAGCTGCTCCCAGGAAACTGCAGATAAGGCCTGGAGGCAGGGAAAGCCCATGTGATGGTGAGGAGCAGGCACTGGTCTACCTTGAGATCTGCTAGACCCATATGAAATCTACTATAGTTACTTTAAAAACCTCCAACACACAGACCCCCAAAACTGCTGTTTTTCTATGCTCACAAAGGACTGTGCCTTTTCTCTGCCATAACAGACTCCGTCCCTCTGTTCAGGGTGCATTGGAATGAATTTGCTTCTCTCAAAAAGCCTGAGAGACTCTTCTGTGGTCAATGAAGGCTGGGTAGCAGCCGGAGAGTGATACTGCAGCTTGGGTTTAAGTGTTTAAAATAAAACTAGATGCATATGAACATAGGTGGCAAATGAAGCTAGGAAATAAGTCTGATCTTATTGAAGGAATTCAGCCTGAATCTTAACAACGAGGTAGTAGTACTTTAATTTCCAGACTGCCATTTCAGGGGTCCTTTTACCACCAGGTATATCAGTTTTCTCTGCCAGACCCTATTCCTCATTTCCCCTGTCCCTGTGCTGGAAACTGGTGCAGTGCCCACAGTACACAACTGCAGGAGGGAATTGCATTACAATATAGTGTGATCTGGAAAACAGGTTTGACTGGCTGCTTGTAACAGGGTGAGAAATTAAGACAGCAGTTTACTTACTTCTTCAGAATTGCTATTAAGCACACTTCTGAGAGCAGAGACCATTACTTTTAATAGAAAATCAGACAAGTGAACACTGCAAGTCCTTAGTACTATTGGCACAGAGCTCCTCGCAGCATCTCACATCCTTATTTTCCTCCCCAATGAACAGTATTGATATTTTATTTCTAAAATACACAAAACTGACTTTAGCTCTTCACTATTTTACTGTGTACATCTTTTTTAATGTGAATACCAGACACTGAGGAAGGATGGTGGAAACACATCAGTTACAGTTTTATTCTAAAATGAACTTGCTCAACTTTCTTTCAAATTGGTTTGTGTAATGGAGCAAAGTTTTAACATATAGGTCAGAATTCATGTCTGGATAAGAGCTTGTTAGTCAGGAATTAATGGACACAGCAGCAAAGAAGTATCCATCGTTTGGGTAAAACTTTTTACTGGTTACTTCCATGCTGTTAGTACCTGCTCTGCAGGGAACATTTTGTGTCTTTGGATACATTGAACTGCTCAGATACTATGCATGGCCACAAATTAATATTTAAATTTCTACCATGCAAACAGTGAAAATACTTTTTTTTTTTCTTTTTCAAAGTAGTCCTTTCTGTCTCTGGAAAATAATTCTATTTGTCGTGCCTGAAGTAGTAACTTAAAAATATTCAGAACACTAAACAAGTGCAAAAGGTAGTGGCTTATTTAGTTCATTTCTAGAAAAAAAAATAAGATTTCAGTTTCAGCCTATAACATTTTATAGCTATCTGCTAACTTTTGGAATCTTGCTGTGTTTGCTTTTGTGTGATGCCAAGGAAACTTTCAACAGTATCAGAATCTGAGTTAATAGTCACCCTCTTTAACATAGGAAATATTTGTTCTATGTATTTCCCTCTGTTATTTCATTCCAGACTTTACTCCCACTTTGACCACAAACATAATCATGTTCAATGATGTGAACTTAAAACTACAAGGATTCTCTTTTTCAAGTAGATTTTTTTTTCAGAGGAACATCAATATAGCAACATTTTTTAATGTGCCAGTAGAGATTTAGGAATTAAACCCCCATTGCCTTTAAACACACTTTTGAAAGTAAGAGTGAATTTTCTAGTTGATTGTAGTGATTTGAGAAATCTCACGTTAATTCTATGTTTGTACATACCATTTATCAGCTTTGAAAGACCTGAACAGACTATCAGTGCTCTGGAACTTGCTATAACTTAGGCGAGGTGGATTTCTGAGGATCCTCTTCCCTATGAATAAAGAAAAATACCTACAGAGAGTGATTCAAAGGAGGAGCCTAACTTTAAGTCCTCTGATTCATCTGCCAGAGGAGTGTGTTTCTCTCCAGTAACTCTAGGTGGAATTTGCCGACCTGCCTTCCTGATCTAAAGTTAGCCTTCATGGATCTTCCCTGCTTATTTTTCTCGAGAGTTCGGTTCTTCTGGCTTCATCAAATGTTTAATACTGATGAGATAATTTCAGCACTACCCCCACTGCCAGATTTTTACTGGTCAAACTGAGTTTTGCACTTGAGATTTTTGGGGTGTAGTTTTGACAAATCGGGGTTATCACCATTTTAGATTGGAGATTCTCTGGGGAGGCAAATAAATGATGTTGCCTTTAACATGCTGTAGCCATTAATATGGTGTGTTTGATTTGTTTGTTTTCAGTTTATAAGTGATGTTTGCGATGTTGCTTCCTGGGATGGTGAGAACCTCTTGGAGGGGAGAGGTTTACTCCTGCCCTCGGGAGCTTCTTGCCAGCTGAGGAAGGAGAAAGTTCTCCTCTCAAGGACTACAGGGAAAGAATAGGAGAGAAGAGTCATGGGGAAAAGCAAGAATCTTGCACAAGGCTCCTGAGATGTGCAGGGAAAAGAGACCTGGGTCTAAGGAAGGGAGCAAGAAAACGTGTCCTTAATGTAATGCAAATGCTTAGGCAGATCCTACTCAAAACTGCTTGCTTTATAGCCCCAGTATATAGGTGCATGCAGATCTCATTGGATTATTCAGCAGTGAACCTGAACATGATGCGATATTTCAGTTAAGGTCCCCATAAAATTAAATTCCAGAAATGCCATGTGAGAAAATGAGTGTCACATATTTCTGGTAAATTCACTCTCCTTTTAATGCAGAAAACTCAGCAGTGACCTCTCAGACTAAGGGATGCAAAGGAAAAAGTGAAGATAACTGTATGGAGGCAATGAAACTGTCAGACCCAGCTCTATGAGAAATTAAAATATTATCCAGACCTCAGAAGAAAAAATACTTCTGTTTTCCAGTGAGTTATAATTTTGAAGGAAGATGATAAAATAGTATTAGAGAAAGAAGGTAAAAACAACCCTACACATTATCAAAATAGAATTTAGTTCTTCATATTCCTTAATTAGTAAGTCTTGCTTTTTTTTTGTTTTCTGTTCTCTTGTTTCTTGTTCCATAATACATTATCACTACCAATAGAAAGGAAATTAATTGCTCCTGAAGCTTTTACAGCACAAGTCAGAGACAATGTATTCAAATTTAATGAAGTTGTCACTCAGGTGCTTCTTCTTTCACCTAAAGATATAAATTACTATTTGCTCTCACCGTGGTTATATCTATGCTTTTTGGCATGCAGTCTTCCCTGACATAATGACCCGTTTAAAAATAAAATTTTAGTCTAAAATTCTTTGCTTTCTAAGTGGTATCTTTTAATGTGTCTTGTCTAAGGTCTTTATTGTTCTCAGTGAACCACTATGAACTGTTTTGAAGTGTGCACTATAAGGAACAAGCTTCATTTAGAAAAAATGAGTGTTAAAGTTATATGAGAAATGATTGTGGCTTATCTAAAAAGATCTCTCTAATTGCATGTTCTCCAGATAAATGGAATTTCTAGGAAATTATGTTACAAAGAAAAATAAAGGTCAGAGCAACAAGTGAAACTGTCACATTCCATCTCCTACAGTACTAAAATATTAACTATGCCTGTCAGGGGTACTTCTTGTGTGTTAATAAATCATTATGTTTGACTCTGGTGAAGTATTGCTGTAGAACAAAACGGACTGTATCCTCAGGGAATGACGTCATTCTCTTTCTGATCTGGTCTATTATCACTTTCCTTGTTTTGTCTTAAATATATTTTATACAGGACATTTTGTTATTGTCAGGTATTGGATGGAAATTAATTACTCTGACAGTTCAGTGACTGAAGCTACTGATACTCTGTCATACTGAATTCAATTGGCTTTCTGCAGGATAATTTCTGGTTTGTGCATTGTTCCTCTAAGCACCACATGTCCCAAAGATCAAATTGAGATCTAAAATTCCCAGTTTACTAATTTGATTTTTTTCTTTTGCTGCTAAGATAATTGATCTCTTCATTGTTAGATCATTTCCTTCCTGAGCTGAAATTAATGATAATTAGATGCAGGAACTATGGAGAAAAGAGCAGCTTTAGAGGAGACAGTTGCAAGTGTATGGGTGGATGATATATTTAGTTACATTATCACTATAATATGTATCTATTCAAAAACTCTTTCTATATGCAAAAATAGTTTGAGAAAAAGACTTTCTAGAGAAAACCCAGGTACTGGGATTTTGTAAGAGATCTGATAGAAGAGAACAAACTGAACAGACAGAAACCCTCCTTCATTTCAAAGGTAAATAGGAACAGTTTTGCTTAATATTTTTTTTTTCTTCTTTTTTTCTTTTTTTTTTTTTTAGTATATATATGACCATGCAAATTTTGACAGCTACTCCTGGTTCCATGCAGCTGTCAGGGATATAGCCCATCTGTGTTCTTAGAGAGCACTTCTGTCAACAGATTCCCAGCGCTGTCAAGCCTTGCATGCTGAGTGTGGGACTCAATATGATTTACCCCCTTTTACACTCCCCTGCAGCAGTCCATAGTACAAGCACATCTGCCATGCAGATCCTCAGTCTCTGTCCTGCCTCAGGACCCTACAGGGCAGACATGCATATTCAGCACATCCCTGTCTGCCAGATCCTAGTGCTGAGAGTCCTAAATGAGAGTGACTGAACAGGGCTATGTTATAAACAGGACAAGGTACCGGTAGAAAGCACCTACCCACCAGAAGTCAAATGCTGTATAACCATTTCCTGTCACATGTTGTGATACACCTGAGGCTCAAACCTGTCTTGTGATTTGGAGTTTGTATCATGTTATGTTCAGGTCCCATTCAACAGCTGATGAAATGCCCTTCCCGTGGCCTCATGGCATGAGTCTCATATGTCAGGATCTTATACAGCTGATAGGTTTGAATTCACAGTGGTTATCTGCTTGAAACCACTTTTACTTGTAAGAGCTGACTAGAAAGAGCCAGGGCTAAACTGAGGTTAAGAAGGAAATCAACATTACTTTATATTTCACTTCGTGGAAAAAAAAATCCTATAGATCATTATCATGTGATACTGTGAAGAGCTAGAAATAGCTTTAACCATATTTCTGAAAGATAGATCCATTTTAGGACATTCAAAAATAGTCCAAATTAGCTTCAGATTTAGAGCTTGGTTCCTAAGAACAGTACAGCCAGACTGGGGAAAAACCATCTTTTCTTCGTGCCTTTTTCAAAGTATCTGTGCCTAGCTGATACCAGGAAAAGGATGTGGGCCTAGATGGTTCTTTTAGCTGTCAAAATACAGCAGTTCTTGTGCACCCAGGTGGCTGATGAAATTAGTTTCATTATACTTAGCAAAAATTCTCTCATTTCTTCCTACTTTCACTGGCTGAACTTTTAGAAATGCCATTGTGCCCCAGAATATTGAAACAAACAAACATTAGCCCTAAGCAAGGTACAACAGAAAGCCAGCTATTTTCATACACGTAATAAAACACCTCCTTTCTTCTAGGATCTTACAATGGTAATGACTCAAGGGGTTACAGAGCTGCCGCATTCTACCCTTCTGCAGGTAATGTGCATTCCAGCCAACAGTCCTATGTTCCCCTGCTCTTTCCTATTGGTTTTAATGATAGATCCTCAAAACAAAAACAGCTTTTTAATTGCCTTAAGAGTTACATCAATTACAATGAAAAGGTATCTCAAACTAGCAATACAATATATTTAGAAAAGGATTCCAAAATGTTCAGTTTTAGTAACTTCTATTTTTAGTGATAATCAATCCAAAAGTCAGAGTAATATTTACCTCCTTGCTGCATGATTTATTTTTATTTTACCCTCTGATAAAAGGCAGGGTTTCTCCTTCTCTTCATGAAGAAATATTTCTAATATGGATCTGATTTGGAGGCATCTCCTTTGTCTCCATTTACCACTAGTGCCCTCAACATTGTCAGCCTAACATTGCGCGTCAGGGATGGTAGACTATATCTCCTCTTCTGGTTGGCATATTCTGTCCTGCAAATGGAACCAAATATGTCATAAATAAGTAGTGGCTATCTATTTACACTAAAATTTTTATTATGAAGCATATATATACAACGAAGTATGCATGAGTATTTTTGTTGTGCTTTCTGTCTATGAAAGACATCTGAATATGATATTTTGACAAGAAGTACTATATTCTCCTCCTCACAGGCAGAGGACATTGTATTAAATTGCTACCGGATCCTTTTTACAGCAGTACTATCATGTTACCCTGTAATTTCAGCTTTGATTTTATAACTTTTTTTTTTTTTGTATTAACAAAGTGTCTTCACTTTTGAAAAAGATCCCAAAGCATTCTAAAATCTGTAACAGATTAAAACACAAACTAGGCATAAAGATTTAAGTTCTCAAGCGCAAACACCTTTCTGTGGGTGCGGGGGTGGGGGAATCAGAAATTACTTGTTTGGTTTTAAAAGAGGATTGCAAAAAGAAAGGATATAATGATTTTAGGGAGCTTTCAGTAGCAATTTAGAATCTCACATAATCGTGTTTGGGAGTTTACCAATGTGGATTAGTTCTCTATGTTTTAGGAAGAATCAGAGTCAACAGCTGTTAGCAGGCTCTTATCTGAAAAGATAAGCCAAAGCTGCATATCTTCTAGGTCGATCTCAAAACTTACCTTGAAATTACTGTCACCATAGTAACCTTCTAACAGCTAAACACAATATGCAAGTGTTGCTTATTACCAGACCTTCTTCTTGAACCAAAAACTTAGATGCTCTCTCTCAGTTGTGAAGTTTCCTGGCTGAGAGAGAATCTGATTGCTCTCTAAAATGAACATATATAGGTAAACACTATAAAAGGGAAAGAAACAATTAAGCAAAAGTATAAATTTTACAGAACAGATTGGAATAAACTGTCCAGAAAGGTACTGAGATGAGGAGATCTATAACACTAAGGTATTTCTTTTTTCAGAACTATTTCTAATAAGCATTGAGGAGCCAAAAGGTTTTATGGTCAAGTATATGATGTGGTTACCTCCCAAAGCTGTAACTGCCCTTCTCCTTGTCCAAGGTCACCAAGCACAGTCTACACACTACAAACTGGAGACTGCCAGCAGAAAAAAACAGATTCAATTAATTATGTGCTTTATTTCTCAGAGATCTCTTATGGACAGGAGGACTACAAGCCTTACAAACCTAGCAGACAAATTTCTGGTGACAGGTTTCCCCAAGGAGTTCACAGTCACTGCTGTCTTACTGGACAGGACTGGACAACATACCAGCAAAACACAAGGATTTTCAATGTGGATGCACAACACCTGTACTGTGCACATGTACACACACACACATGCGCATGCAAACAGGTGGTACAAGGAGACATCACAACCACAGCTCCAGTATGTGTGCACATGTATGCAGGTTTAGGTGGAAATCACATAGTCACCAGGTGACACAGCCTGACACACATGTGCACCTCATAAAGGGAATGCATGCATTTCAGGTCAGAAGCCCAAAACTTCATAATGTTCATGTAGTTGGTCCACATTCAGTGAAGAGATGGGAAACGAGAGTAGACAATATACTGTGAGTGTTTCTCTTACATGCCATATAACTTTGCTGCCACATACCTTGCTTTACTATTTCTCTCTTACTGAACTCCAGCAAATAAATACTGAAAAATGAAAGAGTTTAAAGATTTATCATCTTTTCTCATCCCACTTCAATCAATGTAAGGAAACATTTCAACTACACTTTTGAGAGCCTCATCAAGCTTTTGAATGAAATCAAGCCCAGACTTGATGGTACTTTTAAATTTAAAAAGTAGAAAGAAGGCCCATTGAAATTTTGATGGTCACAAAAGCATAAAAAACACACAAAATTTCTTAACATTTTTATTTACAGTTCACATTTAATTCAGGTTATTAGGAGAAGTTATGGATTAGTGTATCCTACTGTTATAAAATACATATTTATGAGATTTGGATAAATGATTCACAGAACCAATGTACTGCTTTGCTACTGAAAGGATATTTGCAAGCAGATTATGTTTTTCAGGATTTCTTTGTTATCTGAAATTAGTAAATCAATGCATTTGTGATTAGAATTTTTAATCTGTGGCTTACCTGTGACTGGTTCTCAGAATTTTTTATATTGTAGTTGTATTGCCTGGTAGCAATAGATGAGATAAATCATGTGATACTATTTCATTGCTCTAATTCGGTTGATAAATGAACCTTTCTAAAATAAATTGTCAGGTAGGAGGACAGAATACTCAGTTTCTGTAAATGCTTATACATGTGACTTAAAAATCTGCTTTCCACTAACAGCACGATTTGACCATACAAATATTTGAAAAAAAAAAAAAAAAAAAAGCTGATGGCAATCATGCCAAAGCAAAATGTGAGCAAATATTTAGAGAAAGAATTTTTTTCCCTATATTATCTGAGATTGTAATAATTGGAGAGAAACTAGGGAATTTTTTAAAATCCTTTTATATATAATGAGACTAGAAGCCAGCTTCTACACTGCTCTGCCAGACCTATCTGCTCAGTGTTTTTCAAAGAAATAAAATGTTTGCATCTGTATGTGCCTCGTTTCAGAAAAGTTAATAAATTTTTCTTTATTATACTTAGGATGGGCCCAAAAGCATGACTTACAACAGGCATTTCACAGGGAGGAAAAGGGCCATTAATAGCGTCCCTTCAAAACAAATAATTAAGCTAAGGCTGGAAATGATTCTTTTTTCTCACTGCTGAAATTGAAGGAACAAACTTTTATTGGTCATAATTGGTGAGCTTAACATTACTTGAATTTTATCGCCTGGAGGATGATATAACATGGGACAGTGAACTGAAGAAATATTTTCTGGGTTTGAGCAGTGGTGTTGTGCAGGTCTTGCTTTGCCTTTTTTGTTTGTGGACTTTTTTGTTCCATTGGTTGTGTGTTCCAGCAGATGATTACAGACCTTTGGAAGCTAGGATACTTAGCTTTCCAAAGAGTGGGACATCACACTAAGATGGAGAATGGGTGGCTGGCAGGTGAGACACTCCACTTGGGTTCAGCTTCTCTGGTTTCTGTACATAGCCCTGCCTCAGTTTTCTATGGTAACTTGAGGATATCACAATTTTCTTTACTTCTGTTTCCTATCTGGAAAACAATCATAATAATGCTTGCTTATTTTTTATGACTACAACCTAATGTTAATGATATAGAAGGGACTGAAGAATGAATCCAGATGATAAACATAACCCAAAACTTCTGCACAGATGTCATTGTCTGACTCAGACAGCTGAGTGTGATATTGTCTGAGTGTCATACCATCAGTCTCTGAATGTCAAACTGTTAATATTGCACAAAACCAGAATTTCTCAGTGTTTTAAAGTGCCATGTATTTTGCTGGCAGCTTAACAATATTGTGAAATCTTCCTTTTTATTAGCTGCAATTCTAATAAAAGCCACTTAAATATTAAGGCTTGTGCTCTAGATATATAACAAAGGTAGATAGTATAAGAAGCCATTTATCTCCCTTGTGCCTGTGTTATAAATTATTCTTCTGCATTTGAGTGACAAACATCCATTAGGAGCTTCCAAGAAGAAGAGGCTTGGAGTAATGCAGATAACTCTCTCTCTACAGGTGGAAGAACACAATGAAAACCTTTGCAAAGGGCAGCAGTATGGTTTTCCTCCCCAAGGCTCTGCAAATTCCTGTGGCAAGGATGAGAAAGAGGCTCCTTTGGACATCCCTTGGGGACATTGCTCTTCTCTGCCACAGTCACCTCACTAAGAAAATGAAATGGAACATGATGAGCCAGTGCTGTCACGTGAAATAGCATAAAACACCAGGCTATTTTCATAAGAACTGGCTTCAGCTGTATATCTGAAAGAAATGTGTTTGACAGAATGAGAGTACATAAAAAGTTTTTTTAAAAGGCAATGACTGCAAGAGGTTCATATTTTATATTGGGCTATGAGGGTGGCAGTATTATTAACTGATAGCAGGTTACCTTTTTCATTACAAAGTCATGAGACAGTTTGCTACTGGAAAGTGATACTGTAATGTTCAGAATAAAGTGTATGCACATCTTTCTTCTTATAACTTTGATCACCTTACATGAATACATACATACGTGTGTATATATATATATATATATGATGTGCATATATGTCGATATATGTAAAAGTGACATGCATATTTGATGATTGAAATAGAAATGCAGAAACTCTGATATGAGCTGGTTTTCATCCATTTCCTCTTTGGAAAGGAGCCAGTATATATCTTGGATGGCAATATAGTGTATAGGTATATTTTAGCATGTGTGTGTGTGCACCTGTATGTGGAATATACAAAAATCATCATCCCCAGATTCATTCATATAAGAGTACATGAACATACCCCAGATGTTCATCTCCTAAGCCCTTAGCCTGACTGTACCCAACCATGCCTGTAGGAGAAAGGATGATGGAAGGTGTATGAGCTTTTTCCTTGATTATGTTTGTCAGAATGTCAAAGTGTTGGCAGTTGTCATAGTGGTGATATGAGTAAATCTGGCAGACCATAGTCTAAAATTAGTTCTCTTTATATGTAATTGTCCTACTTTTGTTTGCAACTATCCCAGCCACACTGAGCTTGTACATATATCATATAACTGCCACAGTTTTGCAGGCCGTTGAACATACTTTCTTTGGTTGGGTGGACAATTAGCAGTCCACTATTTTTTTCACTTTCATAGAAGTCGCTAGGCAAATACTTCTAATTTTGAATAAAATTAAGGAAACTTCCTATATTAGCACAAAAAAAATGTACTGCCCTCAATGAACTCTGAAATTTTGCTTCTCTATTTAGTGACTTGTCCTGGTTTCAGCTAGGATAGAGCTAATTTTCTTCTTAGTAGCTAGGATAGTGCTGTGTTTTTGATTTAGTTTGGGTTTTAGTATGAGAAGGATGTTGATAATATATTGATATTTTTAGTTATTGTTAAGAAATCAAGGATTTTTCTACTTCTCATGCTCAAAAATCACGAATAAGCCTTAAAAATAATTATACGTAAGATGGGGGGAAAAAGGCTAGATCATGTTATTTTTCATTTGCTATGACTTTATTTCTAAGGGAATATTTCCTATTTGCTAAAATCCATCATTAGATGCATGTGTATACACCCACACCTACAGATATATGCAAGCCTACCTCTTTCCTAGTTGATTCTAGCTAGACAGCAGTAAGGCTGCCTGCAGTCTTGCACAATTAAGGCTTAAATCTATATATTTAAATTTGACCTTTTAAGTGAATCTTAAACAAAACTGGAGAATAAAGTAAGGAGCTTTCCTAGTGCCTGTACATCAGGAAGTTAGCACCTTTTATCTAGTCATTGCATTTGTAATCTCAATACCCCCAAAAGAATTCTTGAGATTCTCTGTTTCTGCAGACTGCTGCTCACCAGATACATGACCATAGCTTTTTGGCTTCTGTTAGCAACATCTAGGTATCCTCAAGACAGTCCATATGTCTAGTGCATTGCAGACTATTCCACTTCAAGAGCAGCTTGGTTTATCTTTGCTCATCAGATGAAGAAAAAAGGTAGTGTAGAACTTCTATTAGTATGTTTCACTGTTTTCCCTCAGAACCGATGAAGTATGTTGAAGTCTAGTAAAGCTGATGGAATAATCTAGGGCAAAACAAGGTAAAGAATTATCTGCCCCTGGCAGATTTGCAAGGAAAAGCATTACAATCTAATGAATATCATTTACATACTATTACAATAATGAAAGAATAATAGAGAGAAGCAGTGTGCTTTCATTAATGATAAATTTTAGAGTCAATTGGAAAGGCAGATCATCGGTATTTATGGTCAGCTTGACTGACAAAAAACATGAAAAAAATTTAACAAGGAAATGTATAACTAAGAAAATTGATGGATCATGTTGACACATACGTTATTTCCACATGTTGTCTAACTGAAGTTTTTTGCAGAGAACCTATGGGTTCTCTGCCATTTAATGATTTATTCCTTTGTTCACTGTAAGCTTGACTATTATAAACACCTACATCAATACATCTTTATTCCCCAAACAATTTAAGTGTGTGCCAGTTTAGTGAGATTTAGAATGTACTTAATTTCTTGCTGCACAGCAAGGGTTGTACCCTGTAAAAATGTTTAAAGCTATACAAATTTTTCATTGCATTAAGGAATTGGGCAACAAAAGGTCATCTGTGTTTACGGTGCTTCCTTTCCTTAACATCAGATTTCTGTTGTAACTGATTTGTTCATTATGAATAATAAATCATTACTGCAAGAAGGTAAACAGCCTCATTTTTGTACAAGTAGAAAATAGTAACTGTGTAGGCTGGCTTAATTTTCAGGTAGGGGAATTAATAAAAGAATGATATTCATATTTCTGTCTTTATGTTTTCCATATCCTGAAATCAAGGGATTTCTGATAGTGTCTCTAGTCTACTCATTCTATTTTGTTAGCAGCTCTTTCTACTATTCGACACAAGTTCTTCCCATAAATTTAAAGTCACATTTTGTGTTAAGATTTAAGGTCCAAAGGATTGCAGAATGTGAGCAAATAAGAAGATTTCTATATGTTTATTTGACAAAAACACAATAAATTTCACAAGGAAAAGTTGCCACTGTCTAGACAGGCAAATATTTTGACCTCTATTTCATTTTATCTGGACACTACATAGAAAGTTATACCATACATGATTGATTTAGAAGATGAGTTTTACACAACAATTCATTTTTTTTTTTCCGACATGTGCACAGAGGTGCCTTAAGATTCCTCCTGCTGTAGACCTAGTAGTACTAAAAGATTATAAAATGGTTTGAACTTTCAAACATTAAAAGTTGGTGTTATCTATGAGCATTAATGCATAGAGTGACAAGTATTTATATTAAAATGCATTTCTACCTTTGCAGAGGCATGAAAGTGCTGAACTGGTCATAATTTATCTCTGTGTGAGGTCTCTGTCCAGGCTACTTTTGAGTTCAGAGACAGAAACAGCTACATACATATTTCCCACTCCCCCACCCCCTCACCCCCCCCACCCCTTTCCTCCCAGTGGGTGGTAGTACAGTTGTTTTGGAGTCTTTTAAATATTTTTTAATTATTGTTTCCCCTGTGGCCTATTAAGTATATGCCATTTTGCACAGCTTGTTTGGCTCAGCAGTCAGTCCAATGGCTGATGGATGCTTGGGTGCTTTGGCTAAAGCACAAATAGGCATGAGGACTGATTATATGCCAAGCAAAATTAACCTGCTTGTCTCACACTGGGCAGCTCATTCTAGATCATAGAATCATAGAATCATAGAATGGTTTGGGTTGGAAGGGACCTTAAAGATCATCTAGTTCCAACCCCCCTGCCATGAGCAGGGACACCTTACACTAGATGCCCCCCTCCAGTGTAAATTGCTCAGTGAGGTTGGGGGCTGATTCTGGGGGCCTCTGGAGTCGGTGGAGTTCTGGCAGCCGCGGGAGAATTCCGCGGGGAGGGCCGAGGCGCTTCAGCACCAGGGACAGCGCCCGTCTGGGCTGCAGGTTTTTTTTTACTCCGCTACCAGCTGTGATCATCATTGTCGGCTCTAATTCACGACTTCGACTAGTAAAACACATATGGAGAACTGAGAAGAAGCTCCCGTCTCTCTGCCTCACATGAAGGTTTCATGTTTGTTTTCAAAATTAGAAGGTTGGAAATTTGGGGTTGAGAGACATTTGACCTGTTGTGCATGAAGTTTGCAATGAAGATTCTATTTGTCAAGGGAAGACTAGGCTTTTATAAGTCAGAAAGTACTGACAGCAAGGAGTGTTACTTCCCGTGACAGTAAGACTATGATCTGTACCCGTGCCTCTCAAAATAACAGGGAGCACATGGAGAAATTTGGGCTTCTAGTGTTTATCCCTGGATATTGTCTGTAAACTATCCCATAGCAGAGTTCATGGGTCAAAATAATTAGCCTGTGGTCTCACAGTATTTTAAAAAGAAAATCGGAGCATATGTTATGTAGACTGCATAGCTGCAGGCTATACGGGCTATCTAGCTTTTTTAAAAAACAAAACAAAACAAAAACCAAAAACCTGCTATCCCATTAACCATATTTAGTAACCAGAGATGTGTACTAAACTGGATACAATACTATTTCAATAGGATAAACATATTTCTTATTTAATGGCAGCTCTTCTTTAGTAGCTCTAGAATCCAGATTTCACTTTTGCATCTTCCACTTCTACCCCTGCAGGCTTCGATGCTGCCAATAGTAGACTCTGTTCCTGGCCACTTCTAACAGGAGAAGGAGGTGGAGAAGGAGGAGGAGGAATGCTTCCAGCAC
>NW_010311390.1:130662-144823 GCF_000700745.2 Antrostomus carolinensis
TTAGCTGTTAAATAATTCAGAGGCAAAAACCATCTGCTTAAGTCAATGTCCTGTTTCATGCCTCCCCAGAGAAAAGGCAGCAGTCCAGAAAGAAACATCAAGTGCGACTTGTTGACTTTCCTACATAGAGACTAACAACTAAAATATTTTGCTCCTACATTTTCTTTCCCTTGAGTTGGAACAGGCTAATTCAGACTTTAGTACACCAGAGACTAATTATAAACGGGGAACAATGTCCTTCCCCTGAACCAACTTCAAGGGAAGAGAAGAACTGTAAAGATCAAAAAGATTCAGTTCCATAAACATTCTTGAGAGTCTGAAGAAAAAAAGCAGAAGAGGAAGATTCAGTTTCAGGGACTTTCAGGTACCTGCTGCATGTGTACACATTAAATGCAATAATTTTTCCACATGCCTACTGGCTTAACTCTTCTGAATCTGAGTCAAATTTAAACCACTTTAGCATTTGATTCACTCTATGAAAATCAGAAAGCAGCTTTTAAAAGCTAACGTGTAATTAATGATCCAAAGTTTCATACAATAACAGCAATCTGAGTCCACACCGTAGAAAACTTAGTAATTCTGCATTCTTTAAAACTGATGATTGTGTGAAAGAATCATTTATTGCATCCTTTAAAGCTGATAATACAGATGTCTGTAAATTATGATATGCAAACATGTAAGAAGTGTCTGCGCTTCTGATATTAGGAAGAAGTTCTTCACTGTGAGGGTGGTCAGACACTGGAACAGGTTGCCCAAGGAGTTTGTGAATGCCCCCTCCCTGGAAGTGTTTAAGGCCAGGCTGGATGAGGCTTTGAGCAACCTGGTCTAGTGGAAGGTGTCCCTGCTCATGGCAGGGGGGTTGGAACTAGATGATCTTTAAGGTCCCTTCCAACCCAAACCATTCTATGATTCTATGATATTCAAGTTACTTTCTATTTGGTTTTGGCAGGACCATTACTTAATTATGTGATGGACCCATGCAAGGACACTCCCCTCTTTCTGCCACTCCAAATCTGAATAAATATTTCAGGTATTTTTGCCTATTCTTGTGCAGTTGAGTTTCTCTGAGTGAAATCAGTTTTGAAAGATTGGAAGAGGGCAGAAATTTTGCCTGTGTTGAAATACATTTTTCAGTCATGAGAAGAGAGACACAAGGAGAATCATGTGTGAGAAATAGAACAGAAGCAAGAAAACATTACTACTACTGTGAAACCTTTTTATAATTTAGAGTTTAGATAATGCTGGACCACTGCATGGGTTGATCACTAGACTACTGGCTACAGGCTGCTTCAGGTCACACATAGAGAACCACTGCTCTTTCAAATTTTCCAAGTCTCAGCAATTCCAAATACTGCCTTTCAGGCTAGGATTCACCTTACCTGAATTAACTTGTTTAATGAGTGTGTATCTAACCTTATCTTGTTGTTTGCCTTCTGTAGTTAATGGGGAGAAACAGACACTTCCAGAAGGCAACTCACCACATCCTAACCCAGAAGGACAATGTAGTGGGGCTGACTTTCATTCAAGAGATGCCTGTCTCTCTATATTGGTGACTGTCCAGAACTTATATGACTGTCTTAGCCTAGAACACTTAATTTAAAGGGTATAGCATTATGCAGGATAATCCTACTTGTTTCCAGATCCATGATTTGTGTGGAAGTCAAAAGACTGAAAAGAAGGTCACAAGAACTGTTGAGGCACTACACTTCAAACTGGTTCCTTCAATCTTCCTAGTAGCTTAAATCCAGTTTTTCTCAGAGCTTCAGTGTTACGGGATATACATGGTTAAATAAAGAGACACAAGTCAATTCACATCAGCACCTACTGCTTTCTTTACTGTTGTGACCTGCTCATCCTGGCAGGTGTTAGTGTCCATTCAGGTTTCTAAATAATTTTGTGTCTCTTTACTCATGACAACTCTTCTGAAATTTGAGATATTATCACTTTATCTTTCATCCAGCTTTCTTTGACATTTATCCCACAATCCAAGAGTTTATTTTTTCAAAAAGTTTGCACACTTGCTTCCTACTTTTCTCCCAAGCTCCCTTTTTTTATTGTCATCTTTATCCAGAATTCTCAATTTTGTATTTTTATAAGTTTATATTGACTTGTCTTTGCAGATGAAGTTGGTGAAATTGTTTTTTTTTATTTTTTTGTTAAATCAGCCATTACTGTTCAGTGTTCCAAAAGGCCTGGCACAGCTCTGCTGTCAATGATAATGATTTCTTTTCTTCTCATATTTTTTCAACCTGGTGCTGACTCACTGCATATTGAGTCCATCAATGATATTGCAATTTCATAAAACAAACATTCATGTATCATAGGTAAATAGTTTCCTCAAATCAGCCTATTGTATCAGAATGAATAGCAGGTGATTTTATAAATCTGAAAGAACAATTACAAGCATCAAAAAATGTTGGAAAGTATTGATTTAGTTATTCAATAAGCATAAGAAATTTTAAATCATAAAAAATATCTCAAAATACTGCAAATTTCATACAATTTTTTGTTTCACCTTGGGAAATTCTCAAAATAACAATGGTACTTGTCTTACCGCTTGAAAAATACTGTAATTTTATCACAAGGTTTAAATACTCCTTTGGTGGTTACAAGTAATGACACTATTTCCTAACCTGATAGAGAAAACATTTATTTACTTGGAATAAAGAAGAATCTAAGCAATCTTTCTGTTTATTTAACTCATTACAAACTGCTTTCCTGAGCATGCATGAGTGTGTTTACAGATACCTAAAACTCCAGAGGGAAAAATATCCTAAATAACTTCTTAGTGATAGTTTAGGAAAAAATGTGTTAAGGTAAGAATTAATTGTCACAGTGTTTCTTATCTAGTTATTATTGCCAAGACAATGAGGTTAATATGGAGTCTCACCAGAACTGAGGTTTATTTTTTATGTGATTTTTTGATCTAATGTTATGGTCTTTCAACCTATAAAGAGATAAATGGGGCTTCATATATGGAAGAAATGTCTACTTAGAGATGGAGCCAAACAGTTCCAGCTTGTTTCGAATTGATAGCTTTGTGTGTATGACAAAGTCAAAATGCTGAGAACTCATTTTGAAACAGAGAAGTGATTTGATTGATTTCTATCTTACCACAGATAATTTAACTTAATTTCCTTTGACACCATGTATCTTTCAGACATTGATCCTGAGAAGTCCTAAAATCCTTTGGATCACCTTCCTTTTTGATCTCTGGTGAAGATATTAATCTAAGGGTTCCGACTAAAGGCATTCCACCTGCAAGTGAAGACATTTTTACAACTCTCTGAGGTAAATGTGTTTAGATTAGACATCAGCACCAGAGAAGTCACTGCAGCATTGCTGGGAGCCACTGAAAGGGTGCCCTGATCAGCACATTGGCCATTGGTGGAATAGGAGCCATGGCATTCTTGCCATGGAAGCAAAGTCAGCAAGAGTTTATGATTTGGTTATTTCTTCACAGCAAATCTAACTGTGATGTTTAGTGCTAAAATCTCTGCAAATGAGTTATGCCAGGCTGAGTGTGAACAAGCATATCTCTCTTCATCTCTACTTTTCCCCATCTCGATGCTGAGGAAAAATTTCATACAGTTATAATCTTTGAGATATAAGCCTGGAAGGGTGGGGAGTTAGGTCATTTCTGTGCAGCCAGTCTCCTTTTCAGTAGGAAGACTGTAGAGAAGTGCAGGGATTGTGGTTTCAGCTTCTCCTGCTCTAGTCCATTGGTCCAACACTGAAACATTCAACATGTTCCAAATAGCCTAATTCCCATGGTGAGGGGTCCTGTCCATCTGGGCATTGAGCAATACCCCCCAGGCCTAGATTATCTGTTTAGTCTTTTGATTTCTGAGTCTGATTTAAAAGTTCCCATCACTTTCAATGAGTTTTTGAACAGATTTAGATCGGTAGACCTAATAGTAATTTGTTATCATGACAATGACTTAGAATAATAGAATCATAGAAACATAGAATGGCTTGGGTTGGAAGAGACCTTAAAGATCACCTTGTTCCAACCTCCTTTCCATGAGCAGGAACACCTTCTACCAGACCAGGTTGCTCTAAATATCATCCAACCTGGTCTTGAACACTTCCAGAGAGCAGACATTCACAACTTCTCTGGGAAACCTGTTCCAATGTCTCACTACCCTCACAGTAAAAATTTTCTTCCTAATATCTAATCTAAATCTACCTTTTTACAGGTTAAAACTTAAGCCTTCTTCCTTTCACTACACTCCCTGACAAAGAGTCCCTTCTCATCTTTCCTGTAGGCTCCCTTTAAGTACTAGAAGGCTGCTATAAGTCTCCCCATAGCCTTTTCTTCTCTAGATTAAATAACCTAAACTCTCTCAGCCTGTCCTCATATGACTCCAGATCCTTGATCACCTTTGTGGCCCTCCTCTAGACCCACTCAGGCAAGTGACTATTACTTGAGAGTAATTCTTTCAGTTACATGAATCCAGAGATTAATGAAAGCCTGATTTTCTATTTGGCAATCATTGGGAAGAGTTCATTTCAGTTGTCCCATTTTTCCTTTTTTTTTCTTTTTCAATTTAAAATGGCTTTATTTTTCTTGACAATATCAAACTGAATAAAAAAGAATTATTATGTGAACTGCTAACCTTTTGGAAAGTGTGCAATCCAGGAAACATCCACCTAAAGTCAGTAACTAAGTTAAATTACACAAATAGCTCAGAGGATTGTTCCTACTTTTTCTTTTCTAGTGTCCTGCATTAAAAGGCTGTGCTTGTTTTTCAGACAGATGAAAGGGGTGTTCAATAGTAACGTAGCTATTGGTCTACTGAAATCCTTTAATCAGATGCTTGTACTTGTATCATTAGCTTTCTCTTCTAGGAAAAGCCAGAATAAGCCTTTTTAAAAGCAGAGTTTCCATTTACACAGAATGTAATAAACCTGCATCAGAGTACTCCTGAGCACCAGAATTGCTTCAGAACAAATGGACATGATTCATTGTCATTCATTAACACCCAAGACAGAGTTCCCTAAAAGAAGTTTAGTCAAGTTTGAGAAAAAAATGCATGAACCTATTCCCATTCAGGAAGTGTTAATACATTAAATCTATCTTTTAGAATCTACTTATTTTTAATGTATAATTGCTCCCATTGTTTCCCCATGAGAACTACATCTTTCTCAAATTTTATTTTTGGCTGAGGTTTTTCAAAAGAAGGTTATTTTTCTCCTCTGTGTACAAGACTCTTGTTGTTTTCTGTTGCCATCTGCAGTCAGAGGTAAATGGAAAAGACAGAAGTAATTTAGCAATTTCAGTATGATTTAAAAATAATTTTTAAAACTGTATATTGTTGTGGTGGGTTGGCCCTGGCTAGATGTCAGATGCCCACCAAAGCCCACTCTATCACTCCTTAGCCGTGTTCAGTCCATGTTTTGCCCAGTACCTCTCCTCTCAGTTACTATCCTTATCTTGAATTTCTCATGCCCCACGTTGTTCCTGCTGCTCCTTCCTCCTCAGGGGGAGGACTCCTTCCCCTGCATCAGCGTGGCTTCCCTCTCATGGGAGATAGTCCTCCATTAACTTCTCCAACGTGAGTCCTTCCCACGACTGACAATTCTTCAAGAACTGCTCCAGCATGGGACCTTTCCATGGGGTGCAGTCCTTCAGGAACAGACTGCTCCAGCGTGGGTCTCCCACAGGGTCACAAGTCCTGCCAGAAAACCTGCTCCAGCATGGGCTCCTCTCTCCTTGAGGACACAGATCTTGACAGGAACCTGCTCCAGGGTGGGCTTCCCATGGGGTCACAGCCTCCTTCAGGCATCCACCTGCTCTGGCGTGGGGTCCTCCATGGGCTACAGGTGGTCATCTGCTCCACCATGGACCTCCATGGACTTCAGGTGGACAGCCTGCCTCACCATGGTCTTCAACACAGGCTGCACAGAAATCTCTGCTCCGGCGCCTGGATCACCTCCTCCCCCTCCTTCTTCACTGACCTTGGTGTCTGCAAGGATTGTTTCTCTCACATCTTCTCACTCTTCTCTGCTGCCACAAAGTGTGGAGCTTTTTTTTTTCTTCCCCTTTTTTTCTTAATAATGTTCTCACAGAGGCGTTACTGATGGGCTCAGCCTTGGCCAGTGGTGGGTCTGTCTTGGAGCCGGCTGACACTGGCTGTGTCGGACATGGGGGGAGCTTCTGGCAGCTTCTCACAGAAACCACCCCTATGCCCTCACCCCCACTACCAAGATCTTACCACGCAAACCCAATACAGTTTTAATTTTCTGCTTCTCTGGCCAATTATAGAAAAACTTCAGTTATCCTTCTTTGTACTTAAAGGACTAAGCTAAACCAGAGCATATTGGTACAAAGTGGTAATTTGAAGGCAGAAAAATTCTCACATTTCACTTATATTGCTTTTAGCAGCAGGATAGGAAGAGCTTCAAGATTTAAAATTAAGTTCAGACTTCCTCACACCTACCTTTGTTCATCTTAAAGTTCAGTACCTATCTTACACTTGTTGTCTAGACTCCTTCTAATAGTCACGGCCCTTCTTATAATGTTTAATCCCATTTGGGATGTTAGAATGAATAAATCCTTAGAGGTACATGAAGGGATCTGAACTTAAGTTACTGAAGTTAAACAAATTGGTTGCCCTTTTTGTTTCTTTTGATATGTATGGATAATTCTCATTAATATCAATAAGAATACAACCTATGAACTGAATATATTGTTCATTTGTTTTATACAACTACTTTAATTCCTTGTATTTTAATACTACCTGCTAAAATCATTAAAATTACATATGATAGATATGAAGTATGTAGATTAGAAAAAACTCAGTCCTATAAAAAGGATAATTAAGAATTTAGAGAGTTTTTAATCTCAACTGTTTCTCACAATAAGGGATTGAGTCACTGAAATTGTTCTTAGCAGAAAATGATCAGCATCATTGTTTACTCTTTTTTTTTACATTTAGAAAGTGTAAAGATAAACAAAATCTGTGGCAGCAGTTTAAAACTGGGACAAAATTAAAGTTAATTCAAAGTTAAGTCAATAAATAAATGTTAAAAGTTGTTCAGATATAGAGGTATATTCAATTGGACTCTAACTACTTATTTTGGAAAATAAGGAAATTACATTCATCTACCAAAACTTTTAGATTCTTGATTTTATAGCTTGATGATGTGACATTTTTTGAATTTCAGACATTTCTTTGAAAAATCACTTTAATTTATATCTTTATTCTCTATCAGTTTTACAAATAATTTAATTTTCCTTCAGTTTAAGGTTTCCTTTGGTTTAAGTTTGGCTGGCTGCCAGGCACCTACCAAGCTGCTCTGTCACTCCCCCTTCTTAGGAGGACAGGGGGAAAAAATGAGTTGAAAAAGCTTATCAGTTAAGATAAGGACAGGGAGATTGCTCACCAGTTACTGTCACAGGTAAAACAGACTTGACATGGAGAAGGTTGATTAAATTAATTTGCAATTAATGACAGAGTAGGATAGCAAGAAATAAAAACAAAATTAATACCACCTTCCCCTCATGTCCCCTTTTTCCCAGTTTCAACTTCATTCCTTCACTCCCAACTCTTCTATCTTGTCCTCCATGAGGGTGCAGGTGGATGAGAGTTGTGGTCAGTTCATAACATTTTGTCTTTGCCACTCCTTTACTCCTCATGTTCTTCACCTGCTCCAGCATGGAGTCCCTCCCATGGGATACAGTCCTTTATGAACTGCTCCAATGTGGGTTCTTCTGACAGGCTGCAGATCTTCAAGATCTGCTCCAGCATGGGTCCTTTCCACAGGGTTCAGTCCTTCAGGAATGGACTGCTCCAATACTAGTCCCTCAAAGGTCACAGCTCCTGTCAGGAACCTACTGCTGTGTGGGTTGTCTCCTGCAGCTTCTTTCAGGGCATATCCACCTGCTGCAGTGGAGGGCCCTCTATGGGCTGCACTGTGTATATCTGCTCCACCATTGTCCTCCACGGGCTGCAGGGAGACAACCTGCATTGCTACAATCATCTCCATGGGCTGCAGGGGAATCTCTGCTCTGGCACCTGGAGCACCTCCTCTCCTCCTTTTTCTCTGACCTTGGTGTCTGCAAGATTGTTTCTCTCACAGCTGCTCACTCCTCTCTCTCCAAGCTGCTGCATATCATTTTTACCCTTTCTGAAATATGTTATCACAGAGGCATCATTGATGGGCTCAGTTTTGACCAGCAGGAGGTCTGTCTTGGAGAGGCCTGGAACTGGTTCTGTCTGATATGAGAGCAGCTAGTCTCTTCTCACAGAAGCCACTCCTGCAGCCCCCCAACTTGCAACACCTGTACACATGAATCCAATATACCATCTAGTACGATAAGGCCCTTGTGCTGGTAGATAGCAACAGCAACTGAATATCTCTAAGCTGCTAGACTGAAGTATTTTTCTGTATTAGAAAGATAGAGGGATTGATTGTACCAGTTCTCCCATTATATACTGAAGAATATAGGAGAGGATTTAGCATCTGCTTTGAGAAACTTTGAAGTTAACTCTGCCTACTGATTATTTTGAGTGTACAAACTCATTTTAAACAGCTTTGAATGAGTATTGTAAAATGATTTATTGCCTTGTATCTATACAAAAAATATGTCTCTTCTCTGGAGATTATCATATTCTTTTTGGAATGTCAGAAAGTTTCACAAGTATACTTTGAGAAGGTGATAAGTGTTATTCCTCAGAAGGTAATGTTCTGGATTGACATACTGTAGTAATGGTAGATATGAGCTAATATCCATGTGTAACCACATTTTTACCTTCCCCTAATGATGGGGACTTGCAGTTCAGTTGTAATAAATCTTAAAGAGTTCAAAGCAGGTGTCATCAGCTTATTTCTATGGTATATCTAAGTACGAACTTAAACAAAGAAGCCATTTGTGTCAAACTGATCCTAAGATCTTTTACAGGACAAATCTATGTCTTTGACATTTTTTTGTTTGATCTTCTAAAGGAATACACATTTTAAATGCATGGTGGGTTATAACATAGTCAGCTAATGAATATCAGTGCTGGAGCTGATCTCACTTAGCATCAGCTGTCTTCCTCATAATTTTGATATTCCTTGTCTATCTGCAAAGATATCAATTACTTTCACACAGAATCACACTTTTGCGTTGTAGTGTCAGTTACCTCAGCAATTGTGAACATTGCAGATTAGTGATTTGAATGTAATTAAAAGTTAAATGTCTTTGGTTTCTATGGGAATTTTTTTAGTCAAATTTATAATCTGGTAGCTAAAAAAAGATCTTATTCTTATCTTGTGTAGTTAGAGAGTGCTATATTCCTGGAGTGACACCATAATATTTAGTAATCAAAAATTAACAAACAAAAATACTAAATATAAAAAATCAGCAATTCATTAATGGAGGTTGGGCTTTTTTGTTGTGGTTTTTTTTGGGGGGGGGTTATTTTTTATTTTGTTTTTTCCCTTGGATATAGCTATCTACGTCCTTATCATCCCATAAAGTCATCTGCTAATTTCCCTTACATAATATGAAATAAATATTTACTACTTCCTCACATTTGCAATCTAGCAGTGATTTCTTGCAAACAGAAATGATACATTTTGAAGTGTGATGCTCTGTAAACTCATTGAAAGGAAGTGCATTTGGGGTTATCACAGAATTTTTATTATCTTCCTTCTGCATTATGCTGCATGATTCCCACGTCTGCAAATGTTTTCATTAGTAATAATCATCAGAGCTTCTTTCACACAGCTCATTCCTATTATTCCAAGTCTTTTGTTACATCTTAAACTCTCATTGTAATTTACAACTAAATCTAACTATATAAAATTATCTTTTCTCCCACTCTTTCTTGCTGTGTGAGTTTTGATGTGTTATATAGCCTAATCTTTTGGGATGATTTTTGTAGGGATGTTGGAGGTGAAAAGATACCTGAGTCAGTGCAAGACACCTATATACAAAGAATGAGGGTCCTGTATGAGAAAGGGTAGCAGAACTTAATTTGTTACTAGCAGATTACCTATCCAGTAGCACTTTAATAGTTGTATCTATATATACTATCCAATTGCATGGTCTTGTCTTACGCTTTATGTACATAAAATAAACATATACTTACTTTTATTAGTACAACTCAAAGTAGAATCTAAAATACTGAAAGGATGCCTCTTCCATCCTTGATAAAATCCTGCAAGCCCTTAAATAGGAGCAGTTCCATTGACAACAATAGGCTTGAAACATCCTTAGTCATACAGATCTTATAGATATGCTTATTTTGGCCTATTGCCGTTCAAAATGAACATCACATTTCAAGTACAGGAAACTGTTAAGTCAGCCATGCTAATACATGTGACCTAAACTGTAGAACCATGCAGTACCTGTAGTTCTTACACCATGTGCTATATAAAAGAGCAATAAAACTGGGTAGAATTGAATAGTCAGTGAGTAAACCTTGAGAATGGTATTCCTGATAAGTGAGTAGAAAGATTCAGCAGAGAAATAAATTATACAATCATTTATGGACCATTCTCCACTTCCCCTCAGTCTCAATAGCTATGGAGCTTGTTGTACTACTTTTTTTAAAAAAATGGTTAAGTTTGTGCATGTCTTCCATATTTCCTTCTTCTCTTTTTATTAGTGTAACTGATTGTGCTGAAGTAGGATATGCCAGTAAACATTTCAGCTTCTGAAGTTTTAACATTTTGATTTTCTCTGTTGAAAACCTTGAAAGAATTTCTGATTAATTCCTCCAGTACAGTTCCAGTAGGAAGCAAATTTTACTCCTACCTGATTCATAGTCAACTGTATTCAAAAGCAAAAGCTTCATTAGAAGTTGAGACATCATCAGAAGACAGAGATGAGGAAAAAAATAACCCAAAATATTTAGAGCTTTATTCCTACAAAATAGGGTGTAAAAAAGAGAAATCTGTGTTTAGAGGAAAGCTAGGAAAGGCCAAATGTTCTGTTGTAGCAGTAACAAAGCCTGGGATAGGATGGGAAGATCACTGAAGAGTGGCTTTGTTGGAAAACACAAACAGGTGTCTCACAATACCACTCAAGGTCTTTTGGGCAGAGCCCTGGCTACAATAGCAGAATGCTGCAAGGAAAAGGAGGAGCTAAACAAGGTATCATATAAAAGACTGTCAATTTAAAAGCCAACAGATTGACCTTAGGAATCTCACAGCTGTCCAGATGAGAATATAAGAATATACAACCGCATTTTAAGAAAATTACTGAAAAATAGAAAAGATTTCCAGAGTATTAGTATTAATTAAAACACACATAGTAATTTCCAGGAGATGTTGGGTAGTAAGTTATCACCTTAGGTAAGATTCCTTCCCATGTCTACAGTGGACTTGCTACATTTGAAGTATGAGTCTCATAACACATTTAATAGTCAATGGAAAGAAATAGGTACTTTGGGTTCAAGTGCTTACAGTAGATGCATATGTTGTGGAGCAGCAAAGGAAAGAGATTGAGCTAGGAGGAGAGGGTGACCCCAGCACAGGCAGGCAGAGACATGCTGAGAGGGCAGACCTGCAGCACCCAGGCAGGACCAGGGTGGTGGTAGGGACACAGTCCCTCAACAATTCAGTGATCATCAGACAGGGTGAGGTAACAAGTGACATCCAGGTCCATCTAGGAAGTCCAGTCAGCATGTCAGGACAGCAAAAAACAGGGCCAGAGAAAGCAATGACAGAAAACTTCTCAGGGTCGTTCTCTTACACTACTCATTATCTACACTATGTAACATGTAAGACTAACAGACTCAGGCTGCACCTAGCTTTTATAGATTTGTCCTGGTAAAATCTGGATGCAAGGGACAGGAATAGATCTGAGCTGTTTCCTTAAGCCCTAATTAATTCTCAGCTATTTTCAAATAAGCATTAATTTAGAGTAATTTGATCCTCAACCTTGAAATATGTGTATTTCTCACTAGTGGAAGCACAGCTGTTATCTGAATGTACAAGATCTGTCGGTTGAATTTGGCAAAGTGGTATTTAAGTTGACTATCATTTCAAGACAAGAAGAGCTCAGGTGGCATGGAGCCTGATAAGAAATATCTTTAAAACATTTGTTTTGCCCTGTTAGATGGAAAAATGTTTTGATAAGCATGCTTGTCCATACATTATCTCAAAGGTAGGATTATGAAAGGAGGACACGCCCAAGAAAAGGGCAGTTGACAGGTCACCCATTCCTGGACTGATATGCTGATACATCCCAGAGGTGAAGAAAGGCTGCCAAGTTCTCTGCACAAGCTGCAGGGTGCAGTAGAACATGTGCCAGTGCAGGAAGTAAAGGTGTACACCTGGCCAGCTAAGATGCTGCATGCTCTTAGCATACCTCAGAACAGGGAGTTGGAAGGAGAAGGGGAGTCCCTGGTGGGAGCTGCTGCAGTTGTTGCAAGGGGGAGTAGCACTAGGACTGTTTTAAACTTCATCTTTCCCCTTCCTACCTACTTTGGCTTCCATTTAGACCCACCCAAACAACTCATCCATTCAATGTTATCTGGCCTTTTTTATGCTATAAGGGGACTTGAGTCAAGCTTTCCATATTAAAAATGCAGTCAATATTGTATCTTATTTAGAGAGCATTAGAGGTAGAGATTCCCAGTAACATTGACTAGAAAAGGCTTCTCAGATTCTGAAGAAATGAAATAAGGTGCTATCAGAAATTCTCTGAAACACAAGGACCTGTGGAGAGAACATTTTCTTTGTGTGGGATTTATAACCACTTTGGAGAATGCTGTAATAGGAACCTGATATCACAGAATCGTAGAATCATAGAATGGTTAGGGCTGGAATGGGACCTTTAAAGGTCATCTAGTCCAATGATGTCTAGGGACATCTTCAACTAGATCAGGTTGCTCAGATCCCCATCCAGCCTGACCTTGAATGTTTCTAGGGATGGGGCATCCACCATCTCTCTGGGAAACCTCTTCCAGTGTTTCACCAGCCTCACCGTAAAAAATTTCTTCCTTACATCTAGTCTAAATCTACCCTCTTTTAGTTTAAAACCATTACCCCTTGTTCTGTTGCTAAAGACCCTGCTGAAAAGTCTGTCCCCATCTTTCTTATAGGCCCCCTTTAATTGTTGAAAGGCCTCAATAAGGTCTTCCTGGAGCCTTCTCTTCTCCAGGCTGAACAACCCCAGCTCTCAGCCTTTCTTCATAGAAGAGGTGTTCCATCTCCCTGATCATTTTTGTGGCCCTCCTCTGGACTCATTCCAACAAGTCAATGTCTTTTCTTGTGCTGAGGACTCCAGAGCACTCCAGCTGGAGTCTCATCGGAACAGAATAGAGGGGCATAATCACCTCCCTCAACCTGCTGGCCACACTTTCTCACACCACTTTGCAGTAAACAAATGGAATGGGACCAATCTTTGTCCAGTTATCATAGAATAAAGCAGGACAGATTTGTGACTAAGCTGCCTTACACAACAGGTGTGGGGCTCTAGAACTTGAAGGTCAGTCAAATGAGTATGTCAATGAGGGTCTATCCAGGGGGTTGCCTAAGGTGAGTCAATGAGCCCCAAGCATTCTACTTGCCTCTGTTAAGAAAAAAGGAGGGTTAAGAAAAAAAGGAGGGTAATAGAGAAGGCTATAGAGAATGAGTGCTGGCAACTAGTTAAGGATAAGGCTCCTTCCCCTCCTGTCAACATGCAGTTGTCAAATAGGTTTAGTGCCCTTCAAGCTGAGGAGGAGGTGGGTATGGCTTCAAAGTATGAAACTAGACTGCTAGGCCCTGTGCCATGCAGGACCACCCGGAAGAAATGACAAGTGATTGTTGTGGGAGACTCCCAGTTTCCCTGACAGAGACACTCATCTGCTGACCTGACCCCTTGTCTAGAGAGGTTGGTTGCCTGCCAGGGGCTCACATCAGAGACGTCAAGGAGAGATTGCCAAGTCTAGTGTACAAGAGGTGAAAGCAAGGACAGGCCACTTGGGAAGAATATAAGGACATCACCAAAGGGTGCAGAAATGTGACAAGGAAGGCCAAGACCCAGCTGGAACTAAATCTGGCAAAGGAGGTCAGAGACAACGGGAAAGGCTTCTTCAAATACATCAACAACAAAAGGAAGGCCAGGGAAAATGTGGGCCACTACTGAATGGGGCAGGGTACCTGGTAACAGAGGACACGGAGAAGGCAGAGTTACTGGGTGATTTATTTGCTTCAGTCTTCACTGCCAAGGCCACCC
>NW_010311391.1:0-8383 GCF_000700745.2 Antrostomus carolinensis
TTCCAATCCTAACCATTCTATGATTCTAATTAAGAAAGGTAATCCTAGGCCTAAAGATCGCTTCCCAGATTTGAATGATTGTTTTTTTTAGGCTAGACAAACCTGACATTTGTTTGCTGCAATATCTTCATCAGCTTATTAGTGCGAATGAGATGGATGATGATCTTTAAGGTCCCTTCCAATCCAAACCATTCTATGATTCTATGGACAAAGTTCTTACCACCCTGCTAGCTCCAGTCTGACCCTTCCCCTCCCATATAACTTTGTTGTGTTGTATGTTTTATGTGGCATCTGTCTTAGAGCCGTTACACAGCTGCTTTCCCAATGATGGAGGTATTTTTGGTGAGAGGCATGTTCTTTTTATGTAGTGTCTTGTTTTAAAATTGTAAACACTTTAAACTTGCCTGGGAATGTCAGGTGGCTTCCTGATTAATCATCCAACTATTTAATGTTGTTGCTATTTTAGTGTTTATAATACTTTGCTGGAGGCTTAAGTAGTAAATTAAAAAAAAAACTTAATATCTCATGTGTGCTAATGCCTGTGAATGAATTCAGCTACAGGCAAGCAAATAAATAGTAAGTTGGGATTTCTTGCTGTATTTCATTGCAAACTATCTTACAGTACCAGAGCTCTAATTGCTTAGTCACTGTTGTAAAAATCCTTATATTTTTACCCTTAAATCCTCCTTAGGGTCTTGGGGCTCAGGAACAAGGAAATACAGAACATATCAAGGTGCAGGTGAAAAACAATATGCTGGGGTTAGGAGCAACCATCAATCATGAGGTGAGCAATAGACCCAGGTAAGGAAATTATTCCCATTTCAGCTAAAGAACAATCTTTGTAATGGGACATTAGCTAAATCTGTTGTCCCATCTGGTGGCAACATGTATCTATGGGAATGTCTCTGCAGGAACTGTTGACCTGGATTTAGTTCTGCTTTGCTGTGTGTTTAAGGTGCAAGTACCTGCTTGGAAAGTTTACAGTGAATTCTGGGAGGAGGCTGTTCAGAGATTTTTTTACTTTCAAGGAAATCACTAAAATATTTGCTTTCTCCCTGTGTTTTCTGCCCTGCTTAGCTTCATGCCTTCTGTCCTTCTTCCCAATATAGTTATCTTTCTGACTGGAGTTCGGGTACGTAGGCAGAGCAGAACATGGTCCTAAAGGTGCTTCTCACATAATCAACATCTTAAGTAACTTTGTTGCTGGAAAAAAAATCACACTAGTATTTCCTGCTTACTTTTGAAAACTTGTGCAGATGAGGGACACACAGAGCCAACAGCAGTTCAGTATTGTTTAAGGATTTACAAACACAACCCATATCAGTTCTGCACTTTGGAGTGACTGTAGCAAGCTGTTGTTAGTATTGCCACCTGTGGAGCTTCTGATGGTTCCTCCCACCAACAAGGACTGTGTATGTACAATTAAGTTAGTTCTTAGATTGCAATGTCTTAATACTTGTTTTAGCAAAACTTCTGTTCTGAAGTCTTCTGCCTTGTATTCATGTGGGTGATATTTACAGGACAACTGGATTGCTCATCAGGATGACTTCAACCAGCTTCTGGCTGAACTGAATGATTGCCATGGACAGGGTGAAACAGGTAGGTTCATGCTTTGCTCAATCAGATGCTGGAAGCTTAGAAGAGTTTCCATTCTTTCTTTTAAATGGTTAGCTGAGGCCCAATCCTTTGGGCTGCTAATAGTCTCCTTGCTGAGGTTCACAACTCCCCCTTCTTCCCCTACTCCCCCCAAATCAGTGGGAGCTGGAGGACATGTTTCCATCCATGGCCACGCTCAGGTTTGTCTACCTGGATGTGTAGGTCTCGGTGGATTAGTTTTGCTCTCAGTCAGGCCTCTATTAAAAGTTTTTTTTTTGTGGGGGAAAACCAACATAAGATTTTGAACTTGTTTATTTTATCCAGGATCACAACATGAGGGACCTGTAGGATGTGCTACAGCAGAACTTGTTTCTTTTTAAAGCAACCAGAGCCAATATAAAGGTTCACAACACAATCATTCACCATTGCAATGCGTTCACCTTCCTCTTACTAATGAACTGTCACACCTGCCTTCCATGCTCTGCTGGTTTCTTAAATACCTACTTTTCCTGTCCTCAGAGAGCTGCTTCTTAGCTTTTGACTCTGAGTTATGCATCTCTGTTTTGAGTGTGGTATGATATGATTTGTGTAACCCTGATGTAGAGCACACAAGTGTAGAAACTACACAACTTTCTCAAAAGGGCTATTTATAAAATCTTTTAATTTTATTTGACTGTGCTTTGTAAAAATGAAGTTATGCTAAACTGGTAGATGTGAGTTTACAGAGAGAGTTGCACACTTCAAATGGTTTATTATTTCTCCTTTAGTTAGGCTGATATTGTCTCTCAAGCTTTAACTCTGATCATATATCTAAACAAATCTCTGTGGAGTGTTGTTAAACTAAGGGCTTCTGTTTGGACACAGCAGCCTGTCCATGTGCTGCTAGCAAGAGAATTGCCAGCCTAGTGAATTTAGCAACTGTTCATTCATTCACTCTTAACCTTTGAACACAGAAGGTTTTCTAGGAGAGGAAAGGCAGAAAGAAAAGGAGGAATATCAGTTAGCAAGAAGGCTCAAACTTAGTTTATAATCCTAGAGAATCAGGCTTAAAATTCTGAATTTGATGCTCTAAAAACATTTTTCAAATTGCTGTGTAACTTATCCCTGTGCATTGGAGCCCTAATCGTGGTCTGAGGCCACGCAGTGCTAGGTGTGCTGTAGTTAAAGTCCTCAAGAGGTAGAATAGCATACTGTAGGGAAAAGTTCCTTTCTGCCTTTATAACTAAATCCTGCCCAAGTTCCAACTTGAGCCATGGGAAGATTCAGTTAGGTGTAACTGGTGGGAAACCTGCAAGCTGATGAGCAGAGAGCTGAAATGACTTGCCCAAGGACACGATGAGTCAGCACAGAGGTAGGTTCATTGAGCAAGGCTGTCTTGTTCCTAAATCTGTGTAGTATTCCCTGGATCATCTGTACTGATGCAAAGTGGCCCCTGAAAACCATATTTCTCTGTTTTACTCAGTTATTTTTCCTTGATCATCTTCAGAGCTGGGATAAGAGTTTTCAAACTTTGAAAAACGCTGAGGACAAATTTGGGTGCATGTTGGAAATTCTTGCTCCCAGTCCTGTTTGGCAATTTCCAGACTGCAAACATTGCTCTGAAACTTGGGTTTTAGGCAGTTATTTAAGCTGGCAAAACTCATCCAGATTACTCTGCCTGCAGCTGTGCTGCAGGATCAAATGTTACATTTATTGGCCGTTATCCAGTTTCAAATTGCATTAAAAGTCAGCTGAAAAACTTCATTGTTCTTAAATAATTGCTGTAGTTGCCAGAGTTGGATTGCAATTAGAGATTGGGAAGGAAGGGCTCCGTGGTGGTTAATATGCCAACATTCAAATACCCTTGATGTACATAGTTTTATCTTGCTTTTCTTTCTTTTTTCTAGCTGAGCACATAGTGAGGAGTTTTGATTCCTGGCTCTTTTGCTGGGGTACTAAGTGATGGTGACTTTTGTCCCTTTCCTGTTCATAAAATGGGGCAACAACATGCTGGCTGTGTCTGTAATGTGTTTTGGAATATTCATCTGTATCAAGTTTTGCTATAGAAATGACACATGGCTTTATTCCTATGACTAAATTGCTTTTAAAAGCACATTAATATTCCTGCAGTGCTTACTGAGTTTGTCAGAGGATTTACCACTCCCTAGAAGACACAGGGATGTACCTACCTGTCTATTGCCAAATGCCAGCCCGTTTCAGTAGTGTGAAATTCCTCCTTGAAGGCACAAGGCGGTGCTGCTGCCCCTTTTGCTGTAAGAATAAAGTGGAAGAAGCTCTGTGGAAGTCGTTTGCTGTGTAATGTTCTCTTAGGTACAAGTGGATTGGAGAGCAGACTCAAAAGTGCCTCATCTCTTGTCAAGATATTTTAGTTGTGATGCTTCTTTTTCCCCATAAAGACTTTTTATTGAGGATTTTGAAGTTGACCACAAACTGTCTAAAACTGGGTTTGTTAGTCCTTCCTCTTCTCATTAAGATTTAGTGTGTAAGTGGAGGAGTAGATCTCAGAGTGCTTTCTGGTGGTCAGCTCTCCCACTGCAGGCTGTGGATTTCATTTTTAGGCCAATGACACTATCATCAGGTGTCACTACCTATCAAACAGTGAAGTGCTGTAATTGAAATGTCAGACAAGCTTGGTCTGCAGAGCTTTCAAGGGTGGGATCATATAAAAAAGGTGACTCAACTTTGCCCTCAGGGTATGGGTTGATTTCCGTACCCATCCCACTGGAAGGAAAAAAACTCTCACCAGATGGAATAACCTTTTCTAGAGTTAGAGAGTGAAGAATCCTGTGGTGCCTATTTTCAGCGTAGGACTAATAAAGTAGTTGTTAATTGGACAGCAGGTTACCTCTTCTAAGAATTTCTTGTAAATTAAGAGACTCTGTGGATGCAAAGAGTATTTCTGGACCAGTAAAATAAACTACCACAGCACAGGAACTTGGTATCTCCAATGTTAAATAGTTAGATCCTTCGCTTCATTTTTGACCTGCACAAGCTAACATTCTCCCAAGCAAATCCTGAGTGAATTTGGGATTTAGCCAACCCCAGAGACCATTCCCAGCAGACAGTTTAAATGCAGACCCTCTTCTGGAAGCTAGGAAAATTAAATAATCTGGATGTGGCAATTTGTTCTAGCTGGCCTCAGGGACTGAAAAGCTCTGCCACCGTTTAATTTCCTTACACAGATGTATCAGACTATGTCCAGATAGAGATATTTCATGTAGTATTGGAAGTAGAAAGCCTGTCTGTGATATTTATTTTTTGCCTTTTTCTTTTTACCCAGTCAGGTTCAGTATTTTATTTTGTGCTATTTCTTACACCTTTCTCAAACTCTGGCACTAGAGATATTTTGTAACAAACAGCACAATAAACCCTGACCTATTATTCTTTCTTTACCATAGAAATGCTGTTAAATTAGACTTTGCCTTTGACCTGGAGTACCTGTATCTGCCTTTTCAAATTACATTAGATTGGAAACAGGAACAGAAAGCAAAAACCAAAAATCAAGCAGTAACATGTTGGACAAAACTTACCATGCTTCCTTCATGGTGATATATTGTGATATGTTGTTGAGACTTGGTTTTGAGAGAGAAAGTTAAATACACTGATGTTTGAATTTGGTGCTTAGAGAGCCTCTAATAGGGTTGTAACCTGTTTTGGGTTTGGTTGTTTGCTTTTTTTTTTTTAGAGTCCTCAGTGAATAATCAAAAGAAGACATTCAGTCTCGAAGAAAAATCCAAATCTTCCAAGAAACGTGTCCATTATATGAAGTTTGCAAAAGGTAAGAGGAGTTTTGTTGTTTCATCAGCTCTAGCCAAGATTACAAAACAAAAAAACCCAAAATGTATCATATCAAGGTGATCTGTTGCCTTCTGGGGTCTAAATTTGGCAAGTAAAAATCTTGATTTAGAAAGACCCCCCTGCAGCAACTTCCTTAAAGCTATGGGAGGCTGTTCCTCTTTATTTTGGACAATTTTGGTTGTCTTTAGGCTGATCTTGTTGAATAAAACAATTTCTGTCTGAAGGAACTGTCAGCTGAATAAAGGAACTGAATATTCTGAGTGATCTGTGTGTGGGCAGGGGATGGGAGAGGTGATAACTTGGGCATGTGCACCGCACTATCCTCTGCAATCTCCAATAACCTCTGCTAAGAGATCATGTGGATAAGATCAGTGATCAGATTAAACCTGAATGCAGGAAGAGGAAAGCCCTCTTAAATTTGAAGGTCTCTTCCAACCCAAACTATGCTATGAGCTGTCAGATACTTTAGTGGGAGAGTTGGGGCTGTTCAGCCTGGAGAAGAGAAGGCTCTGGGGAGATCTTATAGCGGCCTCCCAGTACCTGAAGGGCCTACAAGAAAGCTGGGGAAGGACTTTTCATAAGGGCAGTTAATGACAGAACAAGGGGAAATGGGTTTAAACTGAAAGAGGGGAGGTTTAGATGAGATATGAGGAAGAAGTTCTTCACTGTGAGGGTGGTCAGACACTGGAACAGGTTGCCCAAGGAAGTTGTAGATGCCTCCTCCCTGGAAGTGTTGAAGGCCAGGCTGGATGAGGCTTTGAGCCATGTGGTCTAGTGGAAGGTGTCCCTGCTGCTGGCAGGGGGGTTGGAACTGGATGATCTTTAAGGTCCCTTCCAACCCAAACCATTCTGTGATTCTATGATTCTAAATTAGGACAGCGGTTGGTGGCCACAAAAAACTATATCAAGAATTCATGGAGATTAGTAATTTCTTTCTTTCTTAGAGTGATGATGTTATTTCACATTATTCCATCCCTTGCTCTATTTGTCTGTTGGTTGTGTTCCCCTTTCACCCACCAATGTGCACGTGGTGTGTGCATATGTGTGTTTCAATGAACAGATAGGATTGATTTCCATGAATGGCTAATTTATTGTACTTAAAATCCTGTGTAATGTTTTCTGATAACACATGCCTCTGCCAAGACAGAAGTAATGGATGTCTGAATAGAGGCCAAATTCTGATGTTGGGGTTCAGGTTTTTTACTTAAATAATTCAACCTAGAAGTCAAAAGTGTTAACATGACCCTGCCACTTCACAACATTAAATAATTAAAATGGTTCAGGTCTTGCGAGTACAGAGGCCGTGGCCTGTTTGAAGTAGTAGCAAAGAGGATTTATTTTGATTTTGATTTAACCTTTTACTAAATATAGAGAAAAAAAAGAAGTGTCTTTTGAACTTGTACAACATGGAGCAAGGCTTTCCTATTAACAATATCCCTTATTTGTTTGGCTGCAGTGTTTCTATGAGGTAGACCTCTGTTTGATTGTACCCTCTGTGGCCTAAAACAGGGAAATTGTCGTTTTTCAGGGAAAAAAAAAAGTTATTTGAGAAAGGCTAATGTTGTTGTAACTCTTGTTGTTCAATCCCGCTTCCTTTTAGACTAAACAAGACGAGCTCACACAAAAGTGGGAGAAGGGAGCAGCAAGAGAAAATGCAGCTTCCGTTTCTGGTGCTGTTTTGTAGCTTCACTGCTGGAGGAACACAGGCACCACACACAGAGCTTTAGCAGCCACGCTTGCATCTGGGAAATACACACCAATATGAGATTGAGACAGTGATTTCAATTGCTTTTCCTAGTAGCTGTTCCACAAAAGATTTGAATTGTCTGCTGAGTTTATTTTCTATTAGAGAATGCAAAAAGAGTTGGGGGGGGGTGGATACATTTTTGGGGGTAGGAGGAAGGCATGGAAAGAAAGCATAGGGTGAGAGGAGGAGCAGCAGGAACAAAAGTCTCTTGTTCCAAGCCTTGGCCAAGTTAAAGCTGATAACAGCCACCAATCTCATCCAGCTCACTTTGGGAAGGATATCTAGAGGCTGTACAATGAGACACAGCAGAAAGTTGAGTAACACTTTCTCCTCTAGGTTGGTATGTCTCCTTGCCCTCTGTGGGCAGTTAAGGATCCTGAGAAGAAGAAACGGGTGGAATACTCAGGTTTTTTGTTTGGTTGGTTGGTTTTTTTGTCCCTTATAAGTGGTTAGTTTCATTTTGAGGTCAGTGACTTTTGAATCAGACAGTAAGACCCCAGCAGACTCCTAATAACTTGACATATCTGGACTAATTTTCTTTTCTTTAACTTTTGCTGACTTTTTTTTAAAGAATATTTTTGAGACAAGCTGTAGACGCATCATAAAGGCTTCTGCACTGTGAAATCAGCTACACTTTTGCCACTATCTCAGACTATCACATCATACTCTTTTTCTTCCCCTTCCTTGCTCTGTGTCTGATACTCAGCTACCCACACAACAGTCAGATGGGAATAATGGTCCTGCTGGAACTCAGAGAAATCTTTGCTTCACCTTTGATTTTTTTTTTTTTTTTTTGGTTGGAATAATCCAGTGTGTTGCAGAGATGGAAGTTTTGCTCTTTGAAATCAATTTCATGAATCAAAGAAAAGCTCCCACTGAGTAGAGGTGGATTTTTTTTTTCCCCACTGTATAGAGGAGCTATAACTCCTTAACTCTGTCAGAGACAGGGAATTCTCATGAGGATCCCAAGATGTGCAGTTTCTCCTTGAACTTTTCTTCTGTGTAGGAGGTTACAGCTCTTTTTCCCTTTAGTGTAGTGCAGGCTCATTCCCTCATCTTGCTATGACAATTCCAGCACCGGGTAGGGGGAATGTTTGCAGCTGTTACATGTTTGCAGAGGGATCTGGACAGAATGGATTGATGGGCCAGGACCAGTGGTATGAGATTCATTTTGGCCAAATGCCGGGTTCTGCACTTTGGCCAAAACACCCCCCAGCAACGCGACAGGCTTGGGGAGGAGTG
>NW_010311392.1:0-19478 GCF_000700745.2 Antrostomus carolinensis
ATTTTGTATGACATATTTAGGATTTTCTGGTTTTGCTCAGGCTTAGAGTGATTATTATTTTTAAATTTTCCAACTGTAGTTTACTACTTTGTCTTGTCTTGTAAAATGATTACCCAAGGAACTGGACAATTTTTCAGTTTAATTTTTGTTGCTGTGGAATATAGAAAAATGTACTTTTGCATAGCATTAGAACATTTTAGCAGAACTAAAATTGTGAAATATGATTTGTTATATAGTTTGTAGTCACGTAAACTCTGTAATTAAATAATATTACTTTAAAGGTTTTATTTGAATCTGACTCAATTTGTATTGCTTGGAACTGTGTAAATGAATGCAGTTTTATTAGTGTGTCCCTTTCCTTACTACAGATACACCTCAGCCAGTTTCTTGGGGTAGGTTTCTGGATAATCTCTAGGAACAGGTCTCTGGAGATAATTTTATGCGAGAAATGTGAATAAGATTGAATATTTTAAATATTAGTATTTAAAATTAGGAGGTTAAACTTGGATTTAAAGCCTAAATTATTCCTGCCTATTGTGATTTTCTTTCTTATTAAAAGAATGAAACCACCTAATAAATCCCATTAACATCAATAGCAGTTACAAGGTGCTTATCAGTTTAAATCGCATAACTGATTATTTTAATTTTACACAACTGTTATTTGCATTATTGATATAGGTTGGGTAGCCAACAGTTGGATTTAGAGAGACAGAGAAAGAAGTGATCCTATCCAATTTTTCTTTTTGTTTGGGAATCTTTGCATTCATTTTCCATGCTGAGAAAATTCTGAGAACCTGTCTAGCTCCTTCTATAAATCTTTGACTGAGTTTCATGCGAGACTTGGATAGATGAATCATGTGAGGACAAGTGATTTAATACTCCCTTATTGATAACTCTAGCCTTAAATTTCCAAGATTAGTGATGACTGACATTTGAAGACAGTTTCTCCCTTATCTTAAAATTGCTAAACAACTTTCTGGCTCTAGTTACCTTTAATTTATTTTTTTTTTCTTCACTATTGAATTTTGATTTAAATAACTTCATCATAGATTTTCAGATTAAAAGTTAGTGCTGAAGCTTCACTTTTGCTATGCAAGTGTTACCATTCTCTTTCAACAGATTTCAGAAGAAAACTTTTCAACAATCCAAAGCTCCAGCAAAAGAAAAAAAAAAAAGAAAGAAAAAAAGCCTGAAGAGTGAATTGTAGTCAAAGTTACAATAATTTATTCTATATTGGAACTGTGCTTCCAAAAGCATGGTCCATTGTAATATGTTTGTCATTCTCTTTTAAATAAGAAATTTCATGCCTAAAGGACATCAATAGAGAAAAACTAGCTAAAGAACTGAAATGCATAAGGCAAGGTCACTTTAATATTTGACACAGTTTTACTCTGCAAATATTTTTTTGGGATTGCAAATTTGATTCTTCTTCCTGTTACATGCACTTTGCAACTTGAATCTCTTCAAAGGTTTTTAAATTTCTTATTAGCTGTAATAAAGAGCTTTTACATAAACATTTATTACATTTTCTTACATGAGGCGATAAAAAGACTTGTAGCATATTATGCTGCAAGCTTACCAGCATTTAGTGTTATCTCTAATATAATTTCTCCATTATGTCAAGAATGCCTAAAATCCTGAATGCTTTGAGGTTTGTTTTTTTTTAGGTTGATTAAGTCTAAGTAAATAATAAATCAGAATATACTTTGCATTTACAGGCACTTGCAGACCAATTTGAAGATGCAAATACATCAGTATCTGAACGCATGAAGATTTTCTACTGTTGTCAGGTGCCTCCACATTGGACCATACAGGTGTGAAACAACCCCATTTCAAGTTTTACTTAAATGTCTGTGGTTCTGGTTGTTTTTGAAACTGTGTAACTCCGAAGTCAAGAGAGTGTGATATGATCTTGAGTTTAAACACTGTAGAAATAAAGATGTAACCTAACAGCACACCAGGTTTTTCTGGAAAGAAACCAAGTTCTACAGTGGTTTGCTTTCAGGTGTCTTGTTCTGTCATGCACAGAAGTACTTGCTTCTAGTGCAATTCTTCTTGACTTTCCTCTTTCCTCTTTCCTCCAATTAAAAATGGACCAAACGTACGAATTTCCAACATATCTCCTGTAAACATAATCTGTCTTACTGTTTATTACTGTTTTACTTATCATAGAATCATAGAATGGTTTGGATTGGAAGGGACCTTAAAGATCATCTAGTTCCAACCCCCCTGCCATCAGCAGGGACACCTTCCACTAGACCAGGTTGCTCAAAGCCTCATCCAGCCTGGCCTTAAACACTTCCACTTATGCTACTATTACTTTCATCTTTCTCCTCTTTTAATGATCACTCACTTTGGGTTGTTTTCAGGAAGTAGATAATGGCCAAAACAACCAAATTAGGAGACAAAAGTACACTGAAGAACTCCTTGAGCTGATTTTATTGTCGAGACAAGCCCCTGTTTAGTAGTGCTGGCAGGATTTTTTGTCCAAAACTACACTGTTTATCTTGACAATAAACTCTCTAGAACAGAAATCTACACATTAGTCTTATCTGATTATACTGTATTTAAGAAACTTAAGGAAACTGTTTGCATCACATACTTCCAAAGGTGTTCATATTGTTTACTTTTAATGGTGTTTTATTCCTTTTTGATTTCTAACCTCCATGAATGTTGCTCTAACCAATCATATGTTCTCCTAGCATTCTCAAATTATTCCACACAACCTTTCAACAGGCACTTACAATAAAACTAGCAAATGTGGTTTTCATTTCTGGTTGTCAGAGTGGCACTTTTCAATCCAAGCCAATTTTCCAAGCCAAAGATAGAAATACTAAAATAGAGGCTTATAATGGAAGATGGCTGCAGTCTTCTAATCATGGTAATGAAGAGGCATTGCCTATATAAATTTTACCAAATTTTACTCTAAATTTAATAAAACATAAATGAGGTTTAGTTACAGACACTGGCAAATGTAGGATTTTTCCTAAGCAGTTAATATCAATCTAACAAATAATTACTTTGTTACAGATTTTCAGAGTTCGTTACATATTTATGTTAAAGACCTGTAGCCAATTCTTATTTTTTTTTATTACCAGTCTATTCCCATATGGTAATTCTTTGGATTTGTAACTGATACTGAACCCAAACCTATAAAGGGAAGTCCATGACATCTGCGGAGAACTTAGGAATCCATTCAGGATCACCAGAAACGTTGCCGAGGTTCACTGTATAGAATCTCACAGCATAATTAGGTGTCCTTATACAGAATGCTCCCATTTGCTTTTGCAAAACAAATTGTATATCTGTCACACATAGTAAATAAGTTATTTTTTCTTCCAAGATGAAAACCTATATGTGATTGTAATCTCCTTTAAAAAAAATAAACAAAAGACAACTTCTAAAAATAATGAAAACATACCTTTGTTGTTTTAAATTGAAAAGATTACTCATTTATTTTCATAAGTACACTGAAATAATAGCTGACTGACTTTGAAATAACAAAGAGGCTGACTTATCTGTGAGAAAAACTCAACTAGGGAGTTGAACCTGAACTCAAATCCAATATTGATTTGGCTAAAAACTAACACCCTTTGGCAGTGGCCGTTGGGGACAATGATTTCTCACAAGTACCTAACAAAATTGTATCAGAGCCTTTCTGTCCATGTGTGGTTTTTCACAGGTACAGGTTACTATAGCAAAGCATTGGTATTGCTAGAAGAGGTTTTACTGCCCTCCTTCTGTCTCTGTTTTCTACTCAGCATTCCCAACATCCTGCTGCAGCTGCTCTCCAGCCGCACGGGCCATGCGCCTCATTTAAGGGGTGGAAGTTCAGCTCTGTCAATTCGTCCTTGCCATGTCTGTTTCTGTTTTAGCATTATATTATAAACTAGTTCAAAGTAATTAAGCCATTGATATGAACAGAAGTAAAATCAAAGTAATTATTATTCTATTGATTTTTTTTTTTTTTGTTGAGGTATATATATTGTTTGAGGCTCCAGCTTGAAGTTTCAAGAGAATAATTCCATGTTCTCTATCTGCTTCTTGTTGATGTTAGAAATGCCTCTGACATTTAAAAACGTAAATAGTATTTACTTACCTATTTTCAGTTACCTAGAATTTCTTATTTTTCCAGCGTCAGCTTGCAAGCTTACTCTTTGAGCTGGGGTGCACCAGCTCTGCCTTACAGATATTTGAGGAGCTGGAAATGTGGGAAGATGCAGTAATCTGCTATGAAAGAGCAGGACAGCATGGAAAGGTAAGAAAAATGTTTTTTACAGCTGAGATCCTGTCTTGAAATAGGATCTGAAGTATTCTGACTTGAGCTGTCAGTTTGCTAACGACACCTGCTTCCACAGAGCTATCAGGAGGAAAGTCTGTTCAGTAAAAATGAACACATGACACATTCACAGTCTGTCATAACCTGTGAATGTTAAAAAAAAAAAACAAAACAAAACAAAAAAAAAACCACAACAAAAACGATTCTTAAGATGACCACATGAAATAGAAGTTGGTAAATAAGAAATAACTTCTTAAGAAGATTGTGATAGTGATTCTTGAAAATACATCAGGGAAGATTAACAACTATGAATGTGCAGCAATGTGTAATGTGGGCATTTCAAGAAGGCTGTAGCAGTCACTCATTATGGGGTCTTGGAGCTTTGTCTGGAGGGGATCTTAGTTTTTTTTTTTTTTTTTCCCCCACTTGATTTCAAACTATTAACTGTAGTTTTTAAAAACACTTTAAATAGAACAACATTGGTGCTTAATTTGTTTGATTACCTAATGTTAACATACTCAAATTACAGAATCAAACATTTGAGACAAGTAGTGAGGTAAGATTAAAAGGCTTTATTTTGTTTAGTCCATGTTGATATTTTCCTGAACTTCTCCATCATTTCTTTAATACTGCTGCAGCTACGTGTGATCAGCTCCAGAAAAAGATAATTTAAAGCCATCACCTAAATTTGTGCATCAGTGAAAGAATTGTTTAAAAATGCTGATAGCAGACTGTAGTAGCCCTCCTATTGATTTTTCTGTTGCTATTAGGGCAATGGCAGATTGCTCTAGGAAGATTTTAGAAAATGATACCTGGAAGCAATGACTACTTGTGTGTAACTTTAGCTGTGTTCTCTTTCTGGTGTAGTCTCTCACACAGACTGTAACAGGAGCTATCAAGCATTGTTTTCAGAATTTATATAGCTTTCAGAAATATTCACTTTCAGACAAAAATATGTTTTTTCTGTTCTTCCCTGTTCTTTCCCTCTGTTTGGTACATGGTAGCATTAAATATGTCAATGTATGTGCATCTTGATGATGCCATAATCACAAAGACTATGCTGAAACTAATTTAAGCTTACAAAATAAAGAGCTGTAACTTCAGTTAATAGACAAAATGCAAAATTTCTCATACTTACATGTTTTTTCTAATTATCAGACATCAGTGCCTAGATTTTGGTCATTATAAACTGATAGATATGTTTTGCTGGCAAATTCTGTGTCACATTATACATGCCTTGGGGATAGTATGCTAATATCACTGTCTTTTCAGTACAGTGGAGAAATAGAGGTCAGTGTTTTCCATTTCCTGGAAATGCATTCTGTCCTACTTATATTCACAAACTGCCCTTAGGGAGTTATGAAAATGGCACTCGGAGAACAGGACAGGAAATCTGACACAGGAAACTGCTTAGAAATGCTTTCAGAATGCGGGTTTGTGCTGTGCTTTGAAAAACAGAAAATACTATGTAAGTACTAAGTAACAGTAGTGCTGGGAAAAAAGTTAGCTTCACACCAGAAAAGCCTGAAAATAAGAAACATTTAGCTGTACACCAAGGGGAGTGGTTATTTGTGTTCCTTATCAGAAAGCTTTCAGAGCATGAACTGTCTGTATTTATCAGGAATGTTTTTAAACGTGGCAGTTATTCTTTTAGAAATGCATGAGAATCTACTAAAGCAATATGTTGTTCAGTGGATGTTCACGTCATTAAAGAACTTAGCATATATGTGCCCAAAAGAACCAACTCTATTTAATAAACTTCTGCATGTCTCACAAATGCTTTTCTATATAAAACCTGAGTTTAAATTCTGAAAAATCTAATAAAGCAGCCAGATATCAGCAATATCAATGCATTTGAGTAGTTACACAAGAAAGTAATATGTTCCTTCCTCCTGCTTTTGAATTATGCACTGACAAGGAGACAGAGCATGTAGATAAGGCTATGTGAAGCTCCACATTATGCGCTTGGGAAATACAGAATTTACTCAGTTATAACTGGGCCATGCGGCAGTACAAATTTTGCAGAGTAAGATGTCACTAACATTTAGCAAACTTTTTTGTGGATCTTTAACTGTAACTATGTTGGTGCTTTAAGAGCCGAAGCTGCAGGCGGCTTCAGCCTTGAGCAATTAATTCCTGACCTTGAGTGAAGATAAAATGAAAATAAAACAAAGCAAGAATGTGTATGAGACAAGATAAGGGATGACGTGTGTGCTGTAAGCAGTAACCAGTCAAAAGTAAAAGAATGGCTCATGAACAGGTGGAATTATCCAATCATGTCAGTTGTTTAAGCACATTTTCACCGTGTGGGTGATAAGGGGTAACGAATCAAAAGTGGAAGAATGCCACATGCTTGGGGTATGCTGAAGGGGAAAAGGATACATAAGCAGTGCAAAGCTTCAATAAAGTGCTGATGCCTGAACACGTCTCGGTGTTGTTCATTTCATCCGCCACATTACTAGACATGGCTCTATACTCGCTGGTTTCATAATCCTAACAAAATTATAGAAACTGAGATCATAAAGTGAGTCAACAGAACAGTAACAGAGTGCCAAGTGATGAGCAAAACAGACCACAGACCAAAAAAAATATTATAAACTCTGAATGCGCAGTATGTTGATAGTTGCTGTGACTTTCTCATTCCAGTTTTTTTACTCAGTGTATTCTTTTAACAGACTTGTTGCAAGGAGACACTAATCTCCTTGTGTGCAGTGAAAACTGGTGTTGAAAAGTGTCCCTTTCCTTTGTTTTTAACTGTGAGAGGGACCCAGAGATCCCGAGAATATTATTTACATCAGACAACTTTAATTAAGGTGTAGGAGGTCCCTTCAACCTCACCAGAAATGGATAATACCCTAAAAATGGTACTTTCCCTGCTAACAGAAAAAAGGAAGGATGAACTGGAGATGTTAATTTTCAGTTCTTGCCATTGAAGTGAGGCCTTTCTCCCTTGCAGGAGCTCTAGAGCATGGTAGCTGCTGACCTTTGATAAATTCATGAGATCTACATTTTAGGCAGCCTTGTATTCTATCTTACAACACTGTTTTCAGTCCTATCCCTGTTCCATCATCTCCTCAGAGTAAACAGTGTGATACACAGTATGGTTTTAGACCAACATAGCCAGCAATCCATGTTCTACAGTTATTTTTCTTGTCATGACACAACACATATCTCAAAATGTTTGAGCAAGGAAACACAATTATGGTAAGACTTCAGATCATCACCTTTAAATTCAGCAAATGCTTCCCAGATGCAAAGTCAAGTAGTACTATGCTAATTGGTGCATGAGCTCATTCAAGAACTTGATTGATCTCCACTACATATCATAAGACATAGAAGGCAAGGAGGCACTCCTGTATGTAGCTACAAAATTGAGAAAGAGAAGTAAATTGATTTCCCAAGGTCATGCATGAAGTTACAGAGAAGATTAAATGAAAACTGAAGAGCTTTCCTTTTCTCTCACTACTTTCCATGCTCATCTATTCTGCTTTTTCATGCTAATTCTCTGATATCCTAGCAAATAACGTGCAAGCAGAAAAAATGAAAGCATTTGAGGAAATACTTTGAATTAACAAAGAAATTAATTGTCAAATAATAGAACTGTCAGATCTGTGAAGCGTGAGGCTAATAGGGTCTTTTAGGAAGCAACTAAAAGAAAAGCATGTGAACACATGGATGGGACAGCAAGTGGAAGTTTAGGGTTGGGAAGCCAAATGAAGGATGAATCTTGAACTTGGTTTCCAGAAGTCTGTGTTGTGACTAATAAAAAGGCACCACCTTTTATTTAAAACAGAACCCTCTCTACTGATTGGGGATTTTTGTGAAGCATTGCCTGTTTAATTCCCATACCAACTGTAGTAGTCCAGAAAGCAAGTTAACAGCCTGAATCTTTCTGATGTTTAAGTTGACTCACTTCTGAACTGAGTGTTGAATTCCATCCATTCTCACGCAGACCATTCTGTGAAAAGCAGTGTTGTTATAATTACATCTGTTTCAGTCAGCAAGGGTGATACAGCTTCATTGTTTTCTTTTTAAAAAAGGTAACTTTTAATTGATAATTTTCTTATCAAAGATTATTTAGTTTAGGTATAATTTTTAGTTATAAAGCATGCAAATTAATCATTAATATCTGTTTAATGTGCAAGAATAAATCTCCAGTGGTTATATTTTTTTATGTACATTGTGTGAGCTATGTGGAAAATATTTCTTGATAATTTTTTTGTTGTTAAGACAAGATTTGTTTTTTGCAGGAACAGGGTTCTTATCAAAGCTAAAATATGCATTTTTGCAATAGTTTACTACAAAGTTAGGAATATTTTTCTTCACCAAAACCTAGACAAAATAAGAAGTCCAGTTTTAAAGTGTTACCTGGTTCTGCAGAAGACAAAAGACAAATATTTTGAGCATACAATTTTTCTTAGTTTGCAGTTATAATCCTTTGTATTAGCCTTTAAAGGTTAAGTAATGAAAAGGTTTGTAGCATGCCAGAGAGGTGATCAGATCTGGCATGAATCAGATGAAGAAAAAGTTAGACTTCTGCTTATTTAATTCTCTGTTTTATCTGTGTGCTGAAATATTTATGTTGGCAATGAATTCTTGTAAGCTTAGACCAGAACATGATGTTTTTATGCTCTTAGATGTGGAATACACTTAGTGAATGGTTGGCTTTCTAGTCTAGCGTACGATTAGTGCTAGGCACTGCCACAGAATAGCAATCTGATCTTGGGAGTGCCCTGTAGAGGAAGAGGTAAAGAAGCAGTATTCAGTGCACTTTCCACAGCAGCACCATAGCTGCTGTTTACACAGCAACATTTCAGTCTTCTTTTCTTTATCTGAAGGGGAAAAAAACCCTTAGCTTTTAGTGCCTAATGTGATTACTGCAGTAATAAAGCACCCAGTCCTCTCTGCTCTAGAAAAATCATCTTAAAGATCTATTATTAATATGTGTTCTTTTAATCTTGTCGTAGTAACTAATGGAGGCAGGGAAGGGGAATTAAACTGCCCTTTAACCAAACCCTCTGCAAGTACAGCCTTCTTGTTAGGCAAGGTTTCCTCGTGCTTTGACTAGGCTGATTCTAAATTTTAAGTAATTGTTTCTTTCTTTGGAGAACTGTTCCATAGGCACTTAAAAACACTGTTATTGTGTTATTAAAAACATTGTTATTTTCCTAATATTTAGCCACTAATTTTCTTTTTAATGAGATTCCAATTTTGCTAGTTTAAGATCCCTTTAGAAATCTAAACAACACATCTCTTTTTCACATTTGTGTACTTTAAATACTTGTAGACTTTACTGTTTCTTTATTTAACAAAAATGATAGTAAGAATGAAGTGGTAATACTACTATGCATTAAATATTTCAGAACAAAGTCACTTTTCTAAAGATGATTTTTAGGCCAGACCAATGAATTTTCCTGATTGGAGAAAAGTGTAAGAGACTTTGATTCTCTAGAGTTCATCTGAAGGACAAAGAAAACAGTTCTTCTAGAAAGAAGAAAAGTAATACCAATTCAAATACAGAGATGAACTCAGATTTCCTTTTAGATAAACTAGCTATGATAGAAGAATGACTAGTCTTACAATGTCAAACTTTAATTCTGTGACAGGCTACATTGGATCTTTCTTGGTTCAGATGGTTCAAATAGATCTTTTCTAATAAAAAAATTATACTAAGCTGAATTATGTATGTTACATTTTTGCAGCAGGGGACTGAGGTGAGAGTTCAGTCTGAACAACAGATCATCTGTCCAGTATATTTATCTTTTTCAAAAAGCCACAGAAAGCAAACTATCTCTTGGTTAAAAGAGAAACAATAATTTTATTGTTAGAGTGAGATAGTGACCCTGAGATAAAGAGCTTTTGAAAGTTTATTACAGTCCATAATAGATGTCTGGGAGACCTAGCTTGTGTCTTCTTTTCCTTAATGTATCTTCTGGATATATTTTATCTCACACATTTAGATAAATTTATAACTTCTGCATCTTATGTAAAAGAGTAGCATTTCCAAAACCAACAATATGAAAGTGGACATGTCTTCAGAAGCAATAGAATGGAAACAGCTATTTTCAGAAAAGAGCAATTAGAGAAAAGGGAATGACAGTCATTGCAAGAGTACTTATTAGGATATATAAAACCCACAGGTGATAAATCATTACAATTGCACATAGCTTAATGGTGTTGATACTGCATTGCTATGAAGTAGGTGTATTTGCTCTTGGGACAGAATACACACCTAAGATGTAAAATGAGGAGCAAACTGCTTCTTGTTTTAGTGGGTACATTTTCCTTGGTGCATTAAACCAAAAGCCACTGTATGATGTTGATGTTGAAGTGGGGGTTTTTTTGCTGTTGGTTTAAAAACAAACAAAAAACCCCAACAGTTTGGAACCAGATTCTCTGTAGATTTTATCTTTGCTGTGTTGGATCAAAATTCTGTTTCCTTACTATCCCTACTTCTTAGGCTTCAACTGATGACTGCGAGGTGCTAAAGTGATATTTGTTCAGATAGCTGTTTAACTGAAAATAAATTATCCCATTACGTATTGATTTCTCTTTGTTCTTTAACAGGCAGAAGAAATACTTAGACGGGAGTTAGAGAAAAAGGAAACACCAGGATTATATTGTTTGCTTGGTGATGTTCTTAAAGACCACCAGTATTATGACAAGGCCTGGGAGCTCTCCAGGCACCGCAGCGCCCGCGCCCAGCGCTCCAAAGGCCTCCTCCATCTCCGCAACCGGGAATTCAGGGAATGCGTGGAGTGCTTTGAACGATCAGTGCAGATCAACCCTATGCAGGTTGGGAAATTATACACCTATGGCTTTGTTCTAATTGGTGTGCTCAGAATGAGAGTTTACAGAGTTTGCTGGATTCTGGGGGAAAAAAAAAAAAAACTATATGAATTTGCCATATGCAAATAGTAGGAATTGCTTTTGAAAGTGCAAAAAAGTTTCTTCAGCTATATGATTTGGTTTTTTTTCTTTTTAAGTATTCAGCTATACTGTAATTAGGTTTGGAACAATATTCTCACTAACGTGAGAGAACTGTTTAGGCTTTCTTAAAGCATTTCATAATCATAAAGACGTGCCTGGATATTCTTGATGGCAAGTTTTTACAGAGTCCAAGCCTAACTTATCTTCCTTTGCTGCTCACTGTCTTCAATTTTTAAAAGGCTAAAAATTTACAGCTCATTTTCATGTGTTTTTCCAATCAGTAGCAACATTTGAACCTCTAGCCAATGCACTTTTTTTTTATTTCCAAAAAAGAACTTTAACCTAGTTCCACAAGCCTTGACAAAAGTCTTTTTTGAACTTCGGACAAAGTTTGCCTTACGCTACCTTTCAGTAAGTCACTCTCCGCAGAGCAGTTCTTACATCAGCCGCTGGGATCAGCAGATTTCGTGCCCTCCCCAATAAAAAGGGAATTCTTACCATTCTTTCCACAAAAAATAGCTTGTCTATTCTTAAACTGTATCCTAAGTATATTATTAAAAGAGTCAGTGTACTTACTATATTTTGGAAGAAATTCATGCTCCCTTTCCAGATATCTAAGGGATAATAAAACACCATTTCATTGCTATAGTAGATCAAAAACAATGAACCTTTGTTTTTTGTTTGCTTGGTTTTGTTTTGTTTTGCTTTACACAGTTCTTGAGCTTTCTCATTTGTTTAGCACACCAGCTTTTAAACTATGTCCTCTTATTCTTAATAATCTCCTTTATTTTGTTTTTAACTGTTTTGAGTGTCTAGTCTTTTAAAATGACAATACACAGTTGCTCCAAGCCTTGAAATATCTTGTCTTTAAATGTTTCAAGTCCTCTTTTAGCTGCCTCTTTTAGTTTTTAACCTAGGTTTTCCATTTTAAGTAGCTCTTAAATTTAACATCCTCTGTATTAAATGAGCTGCTTTTGTTCTTGAAGGACTGGTGAATCTAGATACATTACAAAGTATCTTTTGTATTGTAACATGTTGAACCTGATCATTCATATTGGTCAGGATCAAGGTAAGTACTGTCTTCTGACTAGCTTCTTCCTATCTAAAAAATGTAGCCTTGGAATTTCATCCATTATGGTATTTACTAAACTATGTGGAATAATTGAAATCTCCCTGTATTTTCTGGGATTTCTACTTTCACAGCCTTCTGATACCCTCAGCATGTTACCTTCTCAATTTTAGTCAAGTATTCTGAGATACAGTCTTTATCCTGCTTTTTTACTGAAGCCTTGAAATATTAATCTCTACCAGTTCTGTTGATTGCTTACACAGTTAATTTTCTATATGATTGGTGCTGAAGTTTTCTTTAACATATAGTGACATTCCCCATCTACATGACCTGTCCCACTTTCTGTGTAATTTTTGCCTCCATATCATAGCATCTCATGAGGCTACTTGACTTAATTCCCACCCCAGAGACTTTTCAGCTCATTCTTCTTGTCTGCTAAAGGATCCCTTTAGGACACCTTTCCCAACCTTCTCCATCACGTCTAGTTCTCACATTTTTTCTCTTAAGTTGAAACCTTCACATATAGTTACTGCTAGGCAAAATATCTTGTTTCAAATTATTAAGCAAAGAAAATTATTTATCATTCTTTGCAGTCACTGTATGACTTTTACTAGGTACCTGCTTGTATAGCTTTTCTTCACAGAAGTAAAGAATCATTTTACTTCCTCCTCGTGCTGAAACTTTTCCTTGAGAAAGGAATTGACAAGTTTAAGTATTGGTAAGCCAGTTCCTAAGAGATGTAGCTGCTCACCGTCAGCCTCAAAAAATTAAAGTGGTGGAAAGTTTAGTCAAATTAGGTTCTGGAACCACAAGCTCAGAAGTGAGACTGTTACTCATTAGACTTACAAAAAAGGCAGTGATTGTTTCTTTCTCTCAATTTTCTCTATTAATTTTACCCTCTTGAGATTTGGGAAACATTGTGTCCTCCTCGTATGCAGTTTCTTCTTTGAATGATGGATTTAAGGATCATGAAAAGTGACAGGCTGACAATGCTGAAAAGTGGATTTTTCATGTTTGACCAGGCCGGATGTAATTGGTAGTTCTATCTCCACCTGTTCATCCATATGCTCTGAGGATGGGCCATCCATGTACACTTCCAATTGAAAAGGAAATCTTTATTGCCAAGCTTGTTCAGTTCTTTTCTTGATATTGTGCAGACTGCCCACCAGGGTGCCAGATCTGACAGGGATGAATGTCATGAATGTCAGGAGCAGGTTTCTTGTTACTGATTTTAAGTTGGGTCTCAGAGACAGAAAAGTGAGTCTGATCTGGAGAGAACTGCAAGAGGTAGAAGCTCCTTGCATATGAATTAACAGCTTTATCATCAACCCTGTACAATCCCTGATTTGCAAATGTTTCTTAAAGTAACGTTTTTGTGTTTAAATAGCCATTATGGTTTCCTATTAAGAACCTGAGTTATCAGAATTGCTTGCTTTAGAACTAGTACCTAAAACACAAGAGGATATAAATATTAATCAGACATCTTGAAAAGTAATATGTTATTTTGCAATGTAAATTAATGTTACCTCATTTTCCATCTTCTTCTCAACGTTTTTCCCCCTCTCTCAAAAATTTTCCAAGAAAACCTATTTATGTTTCTTAACTTGGCATTTAGAATGGAGAAACAGCTGAGCTTATTGCAGTAGGTAGTACTACCTGGAATGATTTTGTAGCACATTATAAAATATTCTGTTTGATTTTGACTGCATATATTTAAGCAGCATAATGCTGTCAGAAAATGTTTTGTCAATGACTTAGGATTTGATACTTATCTGAATGAAAGAGCTTTTCTGAAAGATAGTACCGCTTAACTTCAAGCTCTTTGAGAATTAACAGTGTGGCAAACCAGGAACTTGTTATTGAAAAGCTATGAAAATATGCATTTAATTTGCTGTAACTTTTTTCCTTATACCTGATATTATGTAGAATAGAATGGACTCTTTCAGTTGGAAGGGACCTACAATGATCATCTCTTCCAACTGCCTGACCAAGTTAAAGCCTGTTATTAAGGGCATTGTCCAAATGCCTCTTAAACACTGACAGGCTTGGGGCACCAACCTTCTCTCTAGGAAACCCGTTCCAGTGTCTGAGCACCCTATCAGTAAAGAAATGCTTCCTAATGTCCATTCTAAACCTCCCCTGGTGCAGCTTTGAACCATTCCCAGGTGTTCCCTGTCACTGGAGAGCAGGCTCAATATGAGTCGGCAGTGTGCTCTGGCAGCCAAGAGGACAAACTGCTTCCTGGGGTGCATCAAACACAGGATAACCAGCCTGTCAGAAGAGGTGATTATCCCACTGTATTCAGCATTGGTGCAGCCTCACCTTGAATACTTTGTGCAGTTCTGGGCCCCACAATTTAAGAAGGATGCAAAGGTCCTTGAATGCATCCAGAGGAGGGCAACAAGGCTGATAAAAAGGCTGGGAGGAATGTCCTATGAGGGGTGAATATAGACTTTGGGCTTGTCTAGTTTGGAGAAAAGGAGGCTGAGGAGCGACCTCATTGCTCTCTACAGCTTCCTGAGGAGGAGACATGGAGAGGGAGGTCCTTATCTCTTCTCCCTGGTTGACTCTATAGGGATGAGAGGTATTTGGTTGTAACAGCTAAAGACTTGCAAGGCAAGATTATTCAACTGGTAAAGTTCTGTATCCAAAGCATTATTTAAGTACGCTTCTGTCTCTAAACATTGCATTATAAACTAGAGAAGATTGATATTCTGACAGGTAGAAAGAGCTATAATTTTGAAGTGTTTGTGTGTAGTCATTAGAAATGTTTCTTGTAAAATGTGATTTCTTTGAAATACATTTCCTAGGATTTACAATTTGACCTAATTGTATTATTATAAAGTGAATATTGATTTTTCACAAGTCAAAGTAAAATATCCAAACCTCTAAGAAGCTATCACTTTCTTCTCTAAATGAGGGTGCTCTGTTAAGGAGCGCTTCGCATATGGTTAAGTGGTCTTTATATAGTCAGCATCTTTGTTTATCTATATTTATTAAAACTTTGAATCTAAGGTTTTCCTGTATTCTGCATGTAGGATACTACTTATTCCAGTGCGATACTATTATAATAGTTGAAAATCAGGTGAAATCAACAAGAGTAGTGTGTATTTGAGCATCCAGGCAAAATTATTTCTTTTGTGCAGAAATACATATGTATATATGTAATCATCCATTTTTTCTCTCCAGCTAGGTGTATGGTTTTCCTTGGGCTGTGCATACATCGCTTTAGAAGGCTACGAAGGTGCTGCCAAAGCATTTCAGCGCTGTGTGACATTGGAACCAGATGTATGTACTTTTCAACAAGCGACTCAGATGACTTATCTAAAAGCAACAAGGATGTTCTCATTATAAACAAGCAAAGCAATAATGAAAAACTTGTTTAAACCTTAGCCCTTTGAATAAATGAAACTTGTGCATGAAGGATATATTTTTATCATGAGGCATCATAAAAATACTTGCCCAATGCTTAACTTTGTCCAAGTATGTGTGTGTGAAGGTTAAAATATGTTTGAGCAGAAATTCCTGTATGCTTGGATACATTGCTAAAAGAGAGAAAAGGGAATGAGTAGACTGTGAGGAGTGCTAAAAAGAGAGAGAAAACAAACAAATAAAAAATTAAGATACTTAGTCCTCTAAGTAATCAAATTCTCCTGAAAAAAAAGTCAAATAAGTGGCTATATGACAGGTAAACTTAACTATATCGTTCACAAGCACAGGGAGAATGGCGCTTGTTAGCCAGTTTTTCAGGATGCACGGGGCAAGCTTGTGTACAAAATTGCCATTTGATTGTGACTGTGCATTGAGATAGCAGAGGCATCAGCTGAATTACCTCTTGGGAATGCTCTGACAATGTTTTTGTCAAAAGGCCTGACTGCCTGCATGTGGCTTGCTTAAAGTTAGTGCCACCTACTTGATAGAAACTATTATTCATTCTTTTCTCTTGGGGAGAAGAATGAGAGAGCAATGAAAGGTAGTAGAGTACTTTTATTCATAAAATGCAATAATTTACTTGGAAAAAAATGTACATACAGGAAACTCTGTTTAACTGGAATTTTTACTTTAAATATTGATAATTTTTTGTTTTAGTACAGTAGATTTACTTCCAAGTAGATACTAAAATGGTGTTCACTTATTTCTCTGGGGCCTGTACTTGATTTTATTCATGTGAACAAACCAACTGACTTCTCAGTGGGTTAAGTAGCATTTCTTTTATGAGGAAAGGTTGTGGGGCTGGCTCTTAGTTATGGAGGTGAAACCTGTCTTTATTCAGTGATCTGAAGCAATGTAATGACCATTTAAATTTCTCAATTAAGCCTTCAAAAGGTTTCCCAACATGTTTTAAATATTGCATAAGCCTTCAGTACTAGAGAATATTTCATTGCAGTACCCAGGTTCTGTTCTTCAAATTTGTACTAGTTGTCACTTTGCTGAATTCAGTGGTGTGACTTAAAATTTACAGCAGTATAAGGTGTTGGGCAGGAATCATCTCTGTACATGGCTCTGCTGGTTTTAGAGGAAAGGTTGTCTGAGTACTCTGTAATCCTTTTCAACTAAAATAGTTGATAATGACTGTTGAAACTAACCCTGTTAGTTTTGCCTGAGATGCATTAGGGGGTGTTCAGATGATTTTTTTTCCACTAACAGTGCAGGTAAGTAGCTTGCAGCTAGTGAGAAGTGATGAGCTGCTGGGAGCACTGACCTCTCCAGCCATCCCAACTAGATCCAGAAAAGGATGCCTGTTTACAGTTAAAACAGTAAGTTTACAGTTAAATTGAAGGCAAGAGCTGACTTAGCGTATTCTAAGCAGAAAAGGCAGTTAATTTATATTTATATACCTGATTGTTGCTGTAGTGAGGAATATTTATATATTTCTATTTTAATATAGTAATTTCTATTTCAGTGTAATATTTTGACTGCCTTGTAGAAAATATGTGATGTGTGATTAGCGAAATCAGTGATAATTCACAGTAGTTTAATTTATGTATTTTTATCAAGTAATCATAATATAAGTGAATAATTTTTTTGGTACTTCACCTTTTATCTTTACAGAATGCAGAGGCCTGGAACAATTTATCAACTGCTTATATCAGATTAAAACAGAAGTAAGTACTTCAAAAGGATTAGAAGATACTGCTTCCAAAATACATAATTGGGATTTCCTTTTTTTGACATTGAGTTTTTTATTCTTATGATGTGGTTACCTCATATTTTGTAATGCTTATCCCTCCAGTTCTCTCTCCCAGGTTGGCTTATTGATAACTTATTTCATTTTACAGGAAATAGTTTCCTAAGCTTTATGAAAGTAGCAACTCTCAGCCTACACTTCCTTTTGTATTAGAATTGGAAACTAATTTGAGTATGAAGTTAAAAAGATAAATCCATTTCAAGCAACTATATTCAGACCTGTGTCAGTTCATACTACATTAATCTTAGTAGATTTAAGGGGAAAACAGGTAGTTTATTTCTTTGTATTATGAAAGCAGGTGGAGATCTGCGCAAATACTAGCTCACTTGTTCTTTTCCCTCCAAATTAACCATTAGTACCAGAAGCTTTGACCTAAATGGACTGCCTTTCTTACTTTGTATTTCAACTAAATGTAATAAGTTACTTGTAGACACAGAATAGAACTGAAGGAACTTAGTATTTAGAAGAATTTTCACATTATAGCTTGTCCTCAAAGAATGAAACAAAAGAATAAGATAAATTTTAAAAAAATTTACTCCAAATCTGACATCAGTTTATATATTTATGCAGTCAGGAGGCAAACTAAAGAGAAAAAGAAGAGTAAATTTACAATAAAAGGGTAAATTGATAAACATACAAAAGAAATGTGGGAAGTAATATCATAAATTAATTTAAGAGATGGTGTGATATGCTAATGGGGGCAGGAGGGAGGAGAAAAGAAGGTTAGAATAACTACTCAAGATTAAGAAATAAAGTAGTAGGAATCAAGAGCTTGATTTAACTTAAAGTTTTTAACTTTAACTAGTTCCTTTAATCTTCAGCAGTGCCCTGAGAATGCAAAATTTATTGTCTTAAACTGCGTGTGATTGTCTCTTCTTTTGCATGAAGTTCTAAAGGGTATGTCTGATGCTCAGTGTACGGACTTATGCTTGTTTCATAAAAGTATCTTTAATCAAAATATTGGTTTTGTCTGTTCATCTACCACAAGGCTGAGAAACTACTGTGATTAGTTTCACTTTATTGCATTCTGATAGCTGAGTGTGGCCTGGATTTGCTGTGGAGTAGCAACTTCTTTGATTATTTGTGTAGTCACTTATAGATCCAGACTGTGTGCGAGTTAGTTTAACCCACTCTCAAAACAAAGGATATCGGAATAGTGCACTTCTGTATAACATTCTGGGGCGCTGAGTAGTGGTGGAAGTGTAAATTCTTATTTTTTCAAGCCTGCTGGGGGTGGGGGGAAAGTAGAGGGAGGATTAAAAAAAGGAAAATAAAATTAAGATATATAAGTTCATTGTTTTCTTTTGCTCCCTCATCAAAATCAAGCTTCACTCCAACCAGACTCTTAAAATCAGTCCTACTTAAGGATTGTGCATTTGGGTAACGTTTGGCAGAGTCTCCTACAACAGACAAATATAAAATGTGTAAATCTTTTTGAAAAGTGTATGCAAACAACTTGCTGGCACCCAGATTAAAGGGGTTTTGTTGTCTTTCTGGGTTTGTTTGCTTTTTAAGAGTCCACAAGTTTTGTGTATTTGGAATTTCCTCCAGAAAAATTGTTATGAAAACAGACACTTCTCCTTGGTTTACCAGAAAAACTTCTCTGGGTGCCAGGAGACCTTTGAAATCCAGATCTTGTACTTCTCAGAACAGACTATGACTGGCCCTCTGTCCTCTGGGTGAAAGATTCTTGGTTTCCAAGACAGGATGACACCCTGGTACTGCCTACTGTTTCCTATTTGGATATGAAGTGGTTTAACTGTTGCCCTGGTTAAGAATACTTCTTCATTATATGATGTATTGAATGCATAGGAGATTTGTTTTGAGAACCTAGAGGACTTTAGTCACATAGCAAGAATGATGGTTTGAGGAACATGGTTTCCATCCCATCCCTCTTGGAATCTTGTCTACATTTCACAGTTCCAACTGATTGTTATCTGCCCTCCTGATAACTTACTAACTTTTTCAGAAGATGGAGGAGATCATACAGACTAATCCTGCAGATATTGAAG